>NW_026126567.1:20892500-21182500 GCF_943737965.1 Phodopus roborovskii | reverse complement strand
ACACCACATCAGTTTGTATAGACATGAAGAGAAACCTGTGACTTCTTTGACTTCTTTGAAATCACTAAAAGTGCCCACCCAGTCTTTGCTACAGCTGTGGGGGCCAGGGTCTGCCACGTGGATGGATGCTAATGATGGGAGCAGAGCTGTTTCTGACCCTTTTGCCTGATCTTGGGACTCTTCCTCCTATTGGGTTGCCTTATCCAGCCTCATGTTGGGGCTGGATAAGGCAACCCAATAGGAGGAAGAGTGTGTTATTGTATGTGTGTTATTGTATTTTGTTTTTGTTGTTTTGGGTTGTTGTCTCTTGGAAGTCTGCTCTTTTCTGAAGGGAAATGAAGGAGGAGTGGATTTGGGAGAGAAGGGAGGTGTGACAGGAGCTGCAAGGAGTTGAGACAGGGAAAACCTTGGTCACCATGTATTGTATGAGAGAAGAATCTATTTTCAATAATTAAAAGAAAATAAAATTCTAGTAAATCATACTTGGTATTGAGAGGGCTTGAGGGTGAAAACCATACCCTATGTCAAGTGGCCTCCATTAAAAATTAGGAAATGGGGAAACACTTAATAATTATTGTATAAATTAATGTTGTTGGTAGGTGGCCACCTGTGATTTTACCTTTAAAACGGGGAATACAGTGTCATCCCATAACTGCATTTCAACCGGACCCTCCAAAGCACACTTTTCTCTAGCACCGACAGAAGTGGCGGGGGAGAAGTTGGAAAGTATTTTATTTAACAACAACACAGTGTGCTGATAATCTGGAGCATCAAACCCATCAGCAAGTTTCCCTAATTTGTCATGCCTTGGCCTCACACTATCAATATTGTGGTAGAGCCACATGCTCCACAATGCTTCCTGGCGCCAGGCACAGACACTAAGAGTCAGGATGAGGAAAGATGAGGTATCCGCTTATTCTAAGTCCAGGGATCAAGGTGTTATTTCTAAGTTAGCCTTAATTTGGACATCTCAACAATGTTTCCTTGTAACAATACATGGGAATGGCCATTTTAGATAATATATGCTGGTCAACTGTTTGATTAATAAGAATCTAGTCAACCATTATCCCAGAAAAGTGCTTGGCTTAAACATCCCTTCAGAACAATTTTCATGGTCTATAACTTGATATCTAACAGGCCTGGGAACCTGAGAAGTATTTTATTTTTAAATATAACTAGTTAGAGGTGAAGAAACTGAAGGATTCTCAGAGTAATTGCAAATAGTTTCTTCACCAATCTTGTTCTGCCTAATAAGCACATGTAAACTGAAACCAGAGATTGCCTAAAGTGGTCATTTCCGGTGGAAATATGAGGGCTTTGCTTTATTCTTTCCACACCTATTAGAGTAACTGACTGGCAACATAAAGGACTTGGTACTTTTCTTTGCCAATGGAGTCTGCACTTTCAGCTTGAAATCTTGGTCACTTTTATAGGATGCATAATTAACACAGGAAGTATGTGCACTGCGCATCCAATACCCCAATTTTAGTGTCTGTGACAAGAATCATGATGGTGGTTTTGTTTTAATTACATATAAAAGGGAAAGATCTTAACACTCCAAAGATGACAAAAGTAGTTCCCTAATTTATCCTATCATTAGATTGCTTTATAAATATTTTCATAATCTGTCATCCAGTTTCTATCTTATGGAAACTTTACAGTGTTAAACAAATTACCTTATTACCTTATATAACCCTGAAATTCTTGAATTGGATTTTGAAGCTTCCTTAATTTGGATTCGCCATGCCTTTTAAGTCTTGCTTCACAGCAGGTGTAAGTTGGGGTTTCTTCGTCTCTTTGTATACTAAGAGCTAATGATTCACTCTTGTTGTATTGGGACACTGCATTTAAATCACTTCACTTTCTACCTCTGAGTCCTTATTTGTTCATTTGGGTCGCATGCTGGGTCTAGACTTCTCTGCTCATGGGGCTTGCTTTTGCTTCCTCTTCCTTTCTAAGGTTTCCTCTGCAGCATTTACTCACTTCTCGGTCCACATTCTTTCTAATTCTTTCATCACTGAGTCTTCTGAACATGTATTTACCAAACATTTACCCAGGGCCACTCCAAGTTCTGTCACACAAATTATGAGTCCAAGACGTGAGAAGCTTGCTGACTCCACCCAGTCCATGGCTTCAGTTGCATTGTATTACATTGACTATTACCTTTCTTTATGTATTCGATTTCATTCCAAGTAGCCAGATGTTAAGAAACAGAGCTTTCTTCTTATTTGTCATCTCTGGTACTTAGCTCACAACAGGATGAAGCAATGTTTCATAAGCTTGTCTATCAGTTGCATTCTCTTCTCAATTCTAAGGACGTACTTAGAAGTTTACCATGTTTCAAAAATAAATTCAAAAGTGGACACCAAAGACGACACTTCTATTAATTATCATATTCACCCCCATGTTTCTCTGCTGTGTGTTCACTGTTTCTTGGAGTGTGGGAATGCTGCCAGCATCTGGATTTTCCACCTTTGGTAACCCTAATTAAACTTTGTGATTATGGTCACCATTTACTAGAAGCTTCTGAAATTACACCACAATTACTAGGAATATTAATCGGCAACTAGGTTTTAGGGACTCTCTATCCCTTTCTTTGTTGTAAAGCTTTCATAGTTCTAGAATTACTTTTATGGCTATTTTATTTTCTCAGAAAAGAACCAAAAACTAGGAGCAAATATATGTATATACTTAAAGAGGAATGTTTATATTTACGTTCTTTTTAAAAATTTCTTCTGTGCTTAGATTCATAACTTTGACAAAGATCTGAGCCATAGGGAAAAAAAAGATGAGAAATGTGCAACCATTAAAATATGAGGTACCCATTCTTCAGTGACTCACCCAACCCAAGGATGTAGAGATCTAAGAAGAGGGTGTGGCATATAATAGTCAGCTGTGATGAAAGGGCAGGCACATACATTTCTTTCATTCCCTCAACTCCAGCCAGGGGCAAGACACTCTTGCAGCTTTTATTTACTTTCTGCCAGGCCTGATGAGGACATTATGTTCTCAAGACCATTCTGAAGATTGTTCAAAGACCAGAAAATACTAGTGAGTACTGATGAGGATTATAATGACAAAATATTTACCTTTATCTTTTGTATTTCTCAGAACATTCCTGAGAGATATGAAAGAAAGAAAATATAAACTTTCCCCTAAGAAAAAAATCGGGGACCACTGTTGCATTTGTTTACATATTTCTGAAACTCCTGCATTCTTGAGCAAAATATGAAAGAAAATACATCCTTTAAAATTTGTCTTCAAAATGAAAGCATATGACAAACTTTGGCTCCGGTTTCTTGGGAGAGATGAGAAAAAAAACATCAGCTCTGGAAGTGTGAACTGTCTGTGCATCTCTGCTTGTAGCCCATCTCTAATGAGAGGCATGAAAAGGGTTTCGTTCTTGAGGTCATATTGAATCCTTCTGAACTAGGCACTGTATGTTAGAAATGAACCAGGAAAGGGTGAACATGTATAATGCAGTCTTACAGTTGATGTGGATAGAGGCAGAATTAAATGAAGACGTAGGAGAGTAGTTTTTTAGACTAAAGCTGAGTCTTGAAGGAAGCACATAGGATGGAGGGACAGTGGTTCACTTATCTCAAGCGTGCTATATTAAAGAGACTAAACTGAGGATGAACAGGCTAGACTAACAACCAGATATGAATGTTACTTTCATTGTAGTTTTTAAAGATCTATTTGAAATAAATATATTTTATTTATTTATTTATTTATTTATTTATTTTGCATGAGGGAGGAGAAGGTGAAAGGACTTGTTGTTATTCAGTAACTACAGGACAATTTTCTTGAGAACAGGTCTGTTAGATGCATTGTCATAGTGCCTGGCACATTCTGGATGTTCCATGCATATTTATTTTTAATGGATAAATAAGCAAATAAATGAATATGTCACTGCCTAGTTGGTAACATATGACCTGGGACTATGCATTAACTGTTTCAATGGAAAGTAGAATACTACTGTTGATTAAGGGGAAAGGAAGCAGAAAGACCACCATGGGAAAATTAGTTGCCAGAGGTTTTGGGACCTAGCCCAAAGAAACTGGGCAGAGAAGAGCAGGGCACATCCTGAGAAGATTCTGGGAAGTACACAAGGAAGTATAAAGAAAATAACCAAAGAAGACATTGGGTGTTGTGCTTGTCAACAGGGGAAGAAAGCTGCTTCTTTAGATAACAGAGGTGAGGGACCAGCTCTCAGGACCCACAGACTAATGTCTGTCTATCCTCAGGTGACCATAATCATGCTTAGAACCCAGGCTCAGAACGAAACTCTACTGTGTATTTCTATGATATTTTATGAAATCAGCATCTTTTTTTATTTACCTGGACATACCTTTTTGTAGGCAAACTTTTCTGTCCCACCAGCCAGTTCTCCAAAAGCCACGCAGAGACTTATTCTAAATTATAAATGTTCTTCCAATAGCTTAGGCTTGTTCTTAATTGCTCTTATAACTTAAATTAGTACATTTTTATTAAACTGTGTGCTGCCTCAAGGCTCACTTACCTCATTTATGAACTCCCCATGTTGCTTCTTGCATACCCGGCTCAAGACTTTCTTGACTCCCTGATTCCATCTTTTCTTCTTTCCACCGTTCTCTGCACCCTGAAAGTCCTGCCTAGCTACTGCCCAATCAGCTTTCCATTAGCAATGAGAGCAACATGTCTTCACAATGTACAAAGGGATTATTCCACTGCATCTTTTACCTTTGCAAAAGTGGGAATATGGCTTGATCAATGGCTCAGTGTAAGTGTACTGGCTGCTCTTCCAGAGAGCCTGGATTTAATTTCCAGTGATCATATGGTGGCTTATAACCATCATGAGCACCCTGCACACAAGTGGGGCAGACAAGTATGCAATCAAATGCCAATGCACATAACATAAAATGTTAAAATTAAGGCTTAATCGGAGGAGGTCACAGTAAATGAGTATTTTCAGAGGGAAGAGGGAAAAAATATAGGGCATTTTGAGAAATGTCTTAAGTTATAAATATTGAAAACTACTAATGTGATTGCTATCAGATAACATCTCTCCATTCCTGTTTAGCATCACTGAGTATAATAAACTAACTTATCCAGCAACCTGCATGATCACATGAAACAAAGTAGTCTTCACCAGAGTGATGTGGAGTATGAAGACTCCTACTGCATAAAACAGAATTTACAGATTATTATGCTTTTATTTAATTAATACTGCTATATGAATATACTTCTTTGTGATGCAATATTTTTATTAATTTATTTCATACAATCCAATCCTATCTCCCTCTCCCTCCTTCCCTTCTACTCCCTCCACTCTCCCCTCCTCTATCTGCTCCATGCAGAGGGTAGGCCTTCCCTAGTAAGTCCACTAAGTCTGTCCTATCTTCTTGTTGAGGCAGGATCAAGGCATCTCTCCACCCTCATACCCCTGTGTCTAGGATGGGCATGGTATCTCTTCATATAGAATGGGCTCCATTAAATCAGTTTGTACATTAAGATATTATCCCAGCCATACCATTGTGTGATGCAATATTTAAACAGTGTAAAAATGAAAGTAAAATGTGGTCTTCCTCAACATGCAAATGTTCAATGTGCCTTATTATTATTTTAGAAATAAAACAGACATATGATACGTGACTGCTCATTGTTTGGACATGATTAGAATCATGAACATAACAAATGTTTGAAAAATGTGTTTCCCATGGCTGATATTCTTTAAACTTCATTGTACAAAGGCACGGAATGATGTATAATGTCCCCTAAGTTAGTGTTGGGCACTGTATAACTTACCTTTCTTTACATGTTATCTGTTTTACATATGTTGTTATGACCAAGGGTAAGACTCTAAAGAGATATAACATGATATAGGAACTGTTGGATTCTATAATAAATACATATTATTTTTCATATTTAACTTTACTATTTAAGTTAGCAAAATATTTCATCATGCAACATTTACTGATCTGCTAATACTTTTCAAGTATAAATTTAAAACATTAATCAGGCAGCAATGGCTAATTAAAAAACATGACCTCCTTACCAGGTAATAACCAATAAAAATATTTTGAACTTCATCTTACAACTACAGAAAAGAACTCAGGGGAAAACAGACAGCAAATAAGACTAAATAAATAAAAAGCTACATCTTCTCTTGAGAATTCAAATTACTTGTAACTGAAAACCATACTCAGCTTTGCAGGCTAAGTCAATGGCTTTCATCAACCTACATCTTAAAGCCTTTCTCTCTCGTGGTGTTTGGATGTTTGGGAAAATCCAAGATACTGCGTGATATGAGAGAAGTCTTACTGCTAAATGAACAAGGAACAAGAAGATTCAAAGAGAGCTTGAGTTACGATCTCTGTTGTATTTGCCAAAAGGAGGTGTAGAAACACCCAGGCTTAGCTTCTGTCAAATGAGGGAAAGTGCCCCCTCTGTTCCACAAAGAATCCTGTCATTCAGTGAGCCTTGCTTAATAGCTTTCCCCATTCAGTTTCTGAGTAGAGAGGAGAGCAAGAATTTGTTTGGTAGTGTACAACGGTAGGGGAATCTTGGCTGTGAGGATAATACCTTAAAGTAGCAGCTATTTTAAGCTAGAAGACACAAAGATTCCTCACCTGATTGTGTACATTTGTGGTTCTAGACTGGGCTCAAGACTATCAGGTCATACTGTTGACAAGTGTGACAAGTGTATGAAGGAAGCAGGTAAATGTCTATCCCTGGTCATGAACAAAGGGCCCCAAGAGACAGGCAGTAGATCTGTGGTAAAGAGGAAACCTAGAGTTCTACTGCTTAGAATGGTAGAGACAGAGTTGGTTTTGTTATTTCTAGTTGTACAGTTCATTTACCTTACCAACTTCAGCAGATTTGGAATCCTAGACACTACATCTCTAGGCCTGCCAGAATGGATTAACTGAGGGACAAAATCCACCAGGAATATGGATTGAATCGTTCCACATGCTGAGCGCCTAGAATGAAACAATGACAATAGAAGGGGGGGGGGGAAGAAAGCCAGTAAAGGGGCATCATTCATCAGTCCCTACTTCCTGGTTTGCTAAGATGGCAGTAAGCAGATCGTGCTCCTGTAACCACAGAAGCTGTTACTCTTCCTATCCCACCCCCAACACACATGTGCCTTGAGAGATTGAATCCTCGATCCGTAAGCCAAAATCAACATGTCCTCCTTTAAGTTGCTTCTCATCAGATATTCAGTAACAGCAAGAATAAAAGTAATTGATGTTGAAATTGATGCTGAGAAGTGAGATCATTGCCAAAAGAACCGAACCGTGTTATCCCTAGGCCTTCTGAAGTGGCTTGTGGGAGGAATATGAAATAATGCGAAGTTTCTGGCTTAGAATGCTTAATAGGTTGCTCGAGTGGGAGTGATGGAGACCAGAGCTGGGGCAGATCTGTGGCTGAAGAAGGCCAGCTCGTGAGGTTTCATCAGAATGGGCTATGAGCCACTCACTCATGTTTCCCAGGTAATCAAGCAATATTCTGTACAGAGTGAGACTGTGTTCAAAGCGATGGAATAATTTTCTTTGTGCAAGAAATTTAGTGACAGTACAGCATTCAGGCTTTTATGATTATTATCTCTTCATTTACTCAAATTTACACAGATAGACAAAGTAGAGCAGAAATATATGTATAACGTGTGATTTGGTAAGTAAAGAAGTATGAACCATTAAAAACTATGCACATATGACATTTGACAAGAAAATGAATATGAATTCTTATTAAAGTTGAGGCTCAGGAAGCTGAAAACAGATAGCTGTATTGACTAAAGAGATCAGTTCCTACAGGAGATGCTTGAGTTTCTACTCCACTCAGGAAAAGAGGAAAAATACAACAACACAAATTTATATAAGACTGGCTGAATTAGAGTGTGTAATATTTTTACGAGATTTCACTGTTGAAATATTGCATTGTCCACATGGCCCTGGTTTTTCAGAGGTGAAAGAAGATCGATGTGATCATGGGGTATGGTTCCTTAGCTTCAGCTGAAGGTAGGCAGTATGTGGCAATGTCAGCATCCTGACAAAGAGATCCCTTACTACACAATACTGTGAAAGTTGAGGTCTAAATTGCAAGTGAGACTCCAACATGGTAGAGATGCCAGAGCAATGGAACTTCCTCTGAGGAAATCTAGAAGCAGAGCTGAGCCAGTAGCAAAAGAAATTAACATGCACAGAGCAGAGCTGAGCCAGTAGAAAAGCTATGTATCATGCACTCAGCAGAGCTGAGAGTTGGGAATATACAGGCGATTAGAAGACCAGATGATTCCATCTGCAGCCATAGATGTCCAATGTGGAACTGTAGAGTTTGGTGTTTTCCCTGCTATGCTTTAGTCTTGCTTTGCCCATGTCTTTCCTTAGTATGTCCCTGTCCCTGTCACCCTCTTGGAACAGGGAATTTATTTTATGCTGCTGGGTATTGGGTGTGTGTGTGTGTGTGTGTGTGTGTGTGTGTGTGTGTGTGTGTGCGTGATATAGAGGATCACAATTAAACCATTTCCCGGTGTCTCCAAAGAAACAGTTATACACAACTGAAGACTTTTTAAATTGGATTAAATGTATTTTTCCTTATGAGTTGACCATGAACTTGTGGTCACAAGAGGTTAAGAGGTTGAGTATATGAATTTAAAGTTATATATTTAGGCACTCATTTGCTAAGATGTGGAGCTTTGGGAGTTAAACTCGATTGGTAACTTCACAATATGTAAATTCACAAAGGGGACAAGCCCTTGGTATGTCTATGAGGGCGTTTCTAATTAGAGTACATCAGCCTCCAGTGATGTTTATAAGGGTTTGCCTTCATTAGGGTAATCAAGTCCAGGTGATCCACCCTAACTATGGGTGGCATCATTCCTTGAGCTGCAGTCCAAATTAAAAGCAAATGAGTATTAATCAGTCTGCTTCTGTACTAGCTGCCTCAATCTTTTGCTGTCATGACTTCCCCATTGTGAAGGAATATTCCCTTGATCTGTGAGCCAATATAAATAACCCCTTTATCCTTTATATTGCTTGTATGATTTAATCACAGCAATAGAAAAAGTAACTAAGATGCTTATGCCCCAGTAAAGTCACTAGTTCACCAAGCTAAACCTTGATAAACTTGCTTCTTTGATCAATCATTGATAACCTGTCTGAGGTACCCTATTTGAAGATATATTTGTTCAAACCTCCCCCAGAAAAGTCATGCAAGACTGAACACAGGACCTTGTGCATCTAACAAGATACTCTGCAATAAAGTGCACTGCCAGTATACCTGTTCTTAAGTAAAGCCCCATACTTCTATCCCAGTAGCAGGGTCCAGGTGTAAGAGTGGATAAAATGGAATTTGTTACAGCGTTTTAATCCCAGAACTCAGGAGGCAGGGGCAGGTGAATCTCTGTGAGTTGGAGGCCAGCCTGGTCTACAGAGCTAGTTCCAGGACTCAAAAAGCCACACACACATACACACACAAAGAATCTGTTTCAATGGTCAGAAACCTAGGTTCAGACAAATGTGCCTTGGGAAACTGTATTCACCAATAAAGGACATTGTTGATGCTGTTGGAAGTGAAATAAGGGCAAGTAGGAGGCCAAAATTATTGAGTACTACCAAAAATTAAATTCATCATTAAGAGGCAGCGTACCCATAGTGAAAACTATCAGACTGGCTCAGATAAGTGATTGATTAGTAATCATCCATTGCAGCCCTTTAGAAGGTTTGCACAGATATGTGTGCACACCACGTAGATCCCCAGCAGCGCTTAGCTTTCTCTTGTGTCATCTGACTCCATTTCTCAGGGCTTACTTTTATTTGTTTTATGGCTTTGAGAAGCCAGAATTTTGATGAGGCCATGGTCTCCTGCTCCTTTGTACCCTCACCTATCCGTTTCATTCTGCCTTAAGTTTCTCAGTCTGAGTAGATTCAGACAACCCTTTAATCAAGCAGTACCAAATTCAAATATAATTATGACAAATACAGGGTCTGGAAACCCTGCCTGGTAATTGACATTGAAAGAACTTCAAGCTTCTCACAGAATCAAGCCTATTGTAATGGGGCATATATTGTAATACCAACTCTATAATTGCCCACTTCAGTTCAGAATTGAGAACCACAGTGCCCATATTACATCTGCTTTTGGTAAAAGTGTGTTTTAACTCACTCTTCAAAAACTTACATTTTCTAGCTTGCCCAATATTGTGAAAAATATCCTATGTAATAATACAGAGGTTTTAACTTGTTGAGAAGACTCATAACTTGCAGTTATGCAAAAAGCCACTCGCTTCCATATACCAGTGTGATACTGCCCAAGCAGAACGTATTATTATTTTTTGTGAGTAGAAAAAGCTCCAACATACTGGTTAAACTCTTACATACTGATTAAACTCTTAAAAGCATGAAACGCGATCCCTATTGAAATATATGCCCTCATTTTCATAGCATACCAAATCTAAAATGAAGAAATATCATTCCCAATTATTCAGATGGTTCCTTTATTATTAGTTTCTCTTTGCTCAGAAGTTACAAAACACTTTTATTGCACAAATAGTTTTTTTTCTTTTTAGTATCTACATAATAATCCTTAAGAATCTCTGAAATCTCCTAAACTCTCTGCTGTTTTTTTTTTTTTTCTTTTGAAGAATAGACAGAAGATTGCTAAGGGGGTGGGGGCTTATGAAGATGGGACGAGGCTTAAAGACAAAAAAGGGATCCTGTATCTCATTAGATAGAGTGTATCAAACTTAGAAATGAGTTTTATACCTAACAAGACAATCAGTTCCAACTTTTAGACCCTCAGTCTTTAGGAGTTTTTTTCACAGAAAGGTAAACACTTAAAATCCTCACCATAAAAGTATGTCTTGCTTGAAGATTATCTTAGAAGGTATGCCTCCAGCAGTAGTTCAAGGATCTTGTTACAAGACAAGAAGGGCTTTTATAACACACCACAGTAAACCAGCACACTACCTCACTGGTTGGGCAGACCCCATACTGTTAGCAGTCTCCCTGCAGATGTGAATCAGCTGAAGTTTGATGCAGCAAAGCACTAGAGAAGACCCACATTTTCTTGCTGGTGCTGTATAGAAAACATTAGCTTGTTTTCTTTACCTGTTAACCCACTTATTTCAGTCAGTCTCAGAAAATGGACTGACTCCTTACTACTCCCACAGGATATACAAGCTAGTTTCCAAAGAGCACAGAAAATTGACTAAGATCCATGAGTAGATGACAGATGGACTCTGTCCCATTGCCAGAGACATGAAATCGCAGGTGACACCTGATATATGATAATAAAGAGCACCCATCCAGTAATCGGCCCCTGGCCTTTATTTTTGTGATGTCATCAGCATGCAGGTGGCTTACCTGAGATTCTGAATAAAAGGCTGCGCATTGTCAAGAGGCTCACGTGGGGTGACTTTTATCTCCCCATCTGTGTGATCTCCAGGGTGATGAGTTTGGACTCTGGCCATTTCCAACTCAATTTTGGTTTACAAAAAAGTTATCAGAAGGTTGTCTGTAGTCCGTTTCTTTTTTTTTTTTTCTTTTTTCTTTTTCCTGCTCTGTTCTTTGTCTTAAAAGAACCATATGAAGCCACTAAAATGGGTGCTTTATATAACTCCAATAGCAAAATTATAGGAATAAATTTGTATTGTTTACAATAAAAATTAACAAGAAATGTGAAAAAATAAATGGCATCAACCTGGAATTAAATTATTTGTGATGTTGAGATTATCAGCTACTAACTCCAATCATGTTTTTAGATAAAACACACATTTCATCGAATATGTTTGCATATTTTAAAATACCCAAGAAAGTGGCACTTCCGTAGTTGTATTTGGGGAGGGTGTCAACCTATTATATGCTTCTACACAGTTCAAGTACCTCTCCTTAGAAACTGTAAGAAATTCATTTAATTTGGAGACTTCACAGTAAAATCACTACCACCCAAATTGAAAACAGAAAGAATTAAGGAATAAAATTGACCTCAAGACATAGAATATGTTCTGCATTATAACCAGCTTGCTGAACTGCTTGCTTTTAATGTAAAATGACTATTATACTGGGAGCCGCTGAAGCACTGGGCTCAGGTGCTAGGGGACCAGAAGACCATGTACTGTTTCAGGCTCCTGAGTCATATCTGGGTGGTCTGTTTCATCATTGCCACTTCATGAACAAAAAAAGGAACATATCGACACAATGTTAAGTACTTATGTTTATACAACTTCAAATAGTAGGAGCTCCACTGATTTCAAACCCAAGTTCTTAAGAACATATTTTATGCTGCCCATAGACAATATCCAAGTAGAATAGGACAGGTTTTTTTTGTTTGTTTGTGTTTGTTTGTTGTTCTTGGTGTGTGTGTGTGTGTGTGTGTGTGTGTGTGTGTGTTACAACTCATTTTTCTAAGATAAGGTTGGGTCTTCTGAGAGGATGGACAGTGAAGACAATGTTAGTCAGCCTAACATTTTCATCAGCCTTTCTGTCCCTACAGAGCTGGGATCAGTACCTAAGAGTATATTTTGACTTGCCTTTTTGGAAGATCAAATCCAGGGATTAGCAGTTTCGTTCTTTTGGTATATGGTGAGATGGTACATCATGCGGGGAGCATATGATGAAGGGTAATCACACCTGGGAAACAAAAGAGAGAGAGAACGGGCTAGAATCCTACAATCCTAGAGGACACATCTTCAATAACTTAAGAACCTTCTCAGCAGTATTACCAACCTGGAGACAAAGCCTCTAAGACGTGTGCCTCAGAGGAGCATACAACCTCCAAGCTAGCATGCTCTGGTTTTATCACTTGTAGCTTATGTTTGCTTCATCATAAAAGCTCGTAAACCTATTGTGATCTATTCAGTACCTTTATTAGGCCGATTTCCACTAACCAAAACAGACAGTTTATGTGGGATTGTAAAGAACTATCATTAATCAAATCATGTATGTAGTACCCATTGTATTGTTTGTTGTTGTGTCTATCATTTTACCTCTCATTTGGGGACATGTTACCAAACAGACTTGTGAAACATTTGTAGGTGTCACACACTATTAACTGTGGCATCTGAGAACTACTCGATTACAATATACAGCTTGTAGTAGAAATCCCTGTGACTGACAAGAAAAAAGTCAACTTCTTGGCTAAATATATAGCCAGAAAATGGCCTGTAATTTAAACATTCTCACTATTGCAGCACTTTGAGTCACATTGTTTAACATCTTACGCTGAAATGTATTATTGAATGTAAATGATATGCAAATGTACACATACATTATAATATGTAATAGAGTGCAAGTGCTTTTTAATTGCAGTATAAATACGTGAATATATTAGAATATTTAGCATGATATAAATTCTGTATAAACAAATTTTATACACAAATGTATGTTGTAATATCAAATACAATGTAAATACTATGCTATACAAGCTCTAAAATAATTACAAGACAAATGCACAGGTTCATTTCAGATACAGTGCCCTCTTGCCAGTCCTCTATTATCCTGCCTATACTGCTCTTGTCATATACACCTGCCCCCAGTAATTCTCCCTCCCCTTTCATATCTCAAGTTCTGTTGTCCTTTCAACCTTCAGTTCTTAAAGCCTCTTACCCCACCCCATCTTATGATCCCCTTGTAACCTTTTAGCTTCTTCCTACATTTATTCCTACTTAATTACAATGGAATGAAAATAAAGCCACTTTGAGTTGGACCTCCCCTTAGTCAAAACGAGCATCATCAAAAAAGAAATGACATAAAATGCCGCAGAAGACACAAGGAAATAGAATCTTTACACACTGATGATTGTATGTAAACTGGTGTAGCCACTGTGGAAATAAGTGTGAGGAGCTTTTCAAAATGCAAAATAGACTTACTATATGATACAGATAAAGAGCTCATGGGCATGTACCCAAAAGCCCCTGTCCTATTTCTTAAAGTTATACGTAAAAATTTTAGCCAGTCTCAATCAAGCTTGTTTCCTCACATGAACATACAGAAGAAACAATGAAATGAAATTTGAAATTTAAAGTATTAATTTCTCTATGAAAGTTCTCCTTATTACATGCAACATTTAATGTATGACAGAATTTCAATAGTTTTATTATGAAACAATAAAGTGGTTTTTCAGAGGTAATATTCAGTATTGGAAGCACTTTGTGTCATTTTAACTTACCAACCATTGCCAATTGTGAATTATTTTATTTATCTGTTTGGTGATAGCTGAGTTGGGTCTGAAGAAAGGTAAGTGTACTGCCCTCCCATTCCCTACCCTCCAAGAATCCCTGAGACAATCAGACGCAGCAGGGAGTCTAGTCAAGCAAGAACTCATTTATTGTCCCATAGCAGGAATCTTTTAAAGGAAAAAAACAAAAACCACAAAGTGGGGAAAACGGCCAGCCAATGGTTTTAAAGTCAGCCTACCACATGCCTAGGTGCCCTAGCTTTTCTTCCTGATCATGAGCTGTTCATACAGTGACCTCATCTGGTTTGATCTAGGCAACCAATCATCTTTTTTTTGTAAACAACTCAGGGCTGCCCTTTTAACTTTCCCGCAGTGCCATCTTTGACTGGCTCATGTGCCCCACAGAGTCCCCCTTTTTGTTTTTGATTATGGCCCACCTCATTTCGAAGCACGAGTCTCTTGGCACCTCTGCAGAGGTTTTCCTCTAATAGTACCTTTTGTCAAGGTTCACTCAAAAGGGAGAAATCCTCAGGGATGAACCTATCACACTGTACACAAGGAGTTATCAGTTGGGTCTCTTGGGTCTTTGTTTTGATTAGTCTGACCAGCCTATTGAAAAGGCAAGGCCCAAAGACACAAATTAAGGCTGTTATTACAAAGGAACCCAACAGGGTGGAGATTACCTTTTCCAGGAATCTGTCCCCATTTTCTCACACCTCCATTGTGCACAGTAGAAGGTTTCCACCCTATCACGTTTGGATATGTCTATTGCTGTTCGATTGCTCCCTGGACATATGTAAAAGTCAGTGTCTTTTAAGGCTGCCCTATTGGGAACATGTGAGCAACCCAGGGACTGGAGATCCAATGTGTGGGGCAGATGTCACCACCACAGCAATGAATTTAGAAAATTCAATAGTGAGAAAAAGTCAATAGACTTTATTCTAGAGGACAATAAAGAGAGATTTCCAGTACAATAATAAAGGCAAATAGAATTATTCACTACTAATACAAGATTAATCTGGTCTTGTTGTTGCTATTTTGAAACAGGGTCTCACTACGCAGTCTAGACTTTCCAAAAATTCATTATTTAACCCAGACTGGCCTAAATTTAGTAATTTACTTTGCCTCCTAAGTACTGTGATTACATTATTAGCTGCCAGGCAAAGCTTTAAATGTTTTTGTTATTAAACTAATATTTTAAAATTATAATTTTTCATGTGTGTGAGTTTATGTGTCTCTCTGTGTGTGTCTGTATGTGTGTGTGTGTGTGTGTGTGTGTGAGAGAGAGAGAGATGCATGTGCACTTACCCATTGTACATTTGTAGAGGTAAGTTTATGGGAACTAGCCCTCTTCTCCCATCATGAAGTTCTTAGAGACTGAACTCAGATCATCAGACTTGGCAGCCAGCATATTTAGCCGCAGAGCTAAATATGAGTTTGATCTCTAGAAACCATGTGAAAATGTCAAACATGGATGTGTACACTTGTGATCCCAATGCTAGGTAATGGGAATGAGATTGTTGGGGTTCCTGGATTGGTAGGCCCAGTACCAAGGAGAGACACTGTCTCAATGGAGGTGGGGATTGTTCCTGAGGATGAACTCAGAGTTGTTGTCCAGCACCCATACCCACAACACATACACACATGTGCATAGACATCCCAACACATCAGCATGCATACACACACATACATGCACATACTATGCATAAAATTAAAAATAAAGCCACTGTTTATAATTATGTACAAAAAAGGGTATATTTGTTCTGGAACACGGAAATGGGATGGTCTTAAGACGCTTGGCAGTAATAGGAAAGCAGTGAAAAAATAAGTCGTTGAACTGATCTTGCATATTGGAATGAATGTTTGTCAGTGTGATGAGGTAGAAATTGTATTCACACTTACTAGACACAATGTAAAAATGCACACCTCATTTGGCATAAAGGAATGAAAAAAATCAATAAACAATCTAGAAATAAAAAAATAAACAGGGTTTTGGTGCTAGAGAAATGTCTCATCAGGTAAGAAATGAACCATAATTCTCATGCAACTATGTAAGAATTGACTGTAGCATTAATATTTTGGAGGTAAGTTCTAAAAGACTTTGGTCACATGTTTCAAGTGTTGAGTCCCCATTAATTCTTAGCAGAAAGATATCCCAATATCACTAATGACTAGTGTTTCTTATTTTCAAAGTATAAAACAGAATTTGAGCTAAATTACATGCCTGTTTTCCCCTAGGCCTTAAGTTCTATAATTATATAGTTTTTCAGTTAATCAATTAAGATAAAATCTATATGTAAACAAAATTTTCAAGATTTAACTTCAAGATTTGTATTTCCCACAATCTCAAATTTAAACAAATATGTTATTTTTTCTCAGTGAAGGATCCATAATACTAATTCAACTATTTCTCCTTTATTGGAATCTAGTAAACAGGAAGTGATATATTTCTAGAAAAATGCTAGAATAAGTTATAGTATTTTATTTTTTTCATACTTTTAAGGATAAAATATAATAGTTATTAAAACTGTTTCCTGCCTTATTGTGTGGTTAGTAACTTAAAAGGCAAAATACATATTTTAAAATAATTCTAAACTGCCCAAATTAATTTTAAAACAAAATATATCAGAGAAAAGTATTTATTCAGAAGTACTTTTCTTAGATTGATGATCCAAATTGTTCAGTGTTTTCTTTTTACATGATATAAATCTAAGTAATGGATATATTTACTGTGTATTTTACTTATACAAATGAGATATTAGCATAAAATTGAATTTAGCAATGGGATTAAAGATTGACTAGGGTCTATTGAAGCAATAAATAATTCTCAAATATCAGTGGGTTACAATATCAACAGTTTGTTTCGGGACACTGTTTTGTAACAGTCTCTGAAGTTGAAATAGTCCATTCCTCAGGGAAGCTTCCTTAATAAGGAAGATAAACAACTTAAGATAGTTCAGGAAGTCCCTGAAACTGACCAGATTCACTAGACCCTCCCTGTCAGAGTAAATAATAAAAGCTGAGAGTTCCACTTTGATGATTGAGGTAAGCTTCAAAGAGAAGACTCTCAAAACAGAAAAGCTGCTAAAAACAAAAAACTCTGAGACAAGGCCACCTGCCCCATAAGAAGCAAAAACCAGCCAAGGTGGTTGGAAGAGTTTTAGGCAAACTGAGGAACCTGAAAAGGTACTCTGCAACCTGTTGAGCTGCTAGCAGGTGGGCAGTGTGCTCTAGGGTGTCAGCTTTATGAGCTATCATCATGCTGGGGTGGGCTTTTGCGATGCAGTGGCCTTTGAGTCATTTCTATTCCTGTAAGTGCCGCTCACTTGTATTCCTTTAAGTGAACATAAAATTCATTGGTTCACCAAGTTGGACGTTGATAGTATCTGTACTTCCATATGTCTTGGGATCCCTATCTGGAGTGAGTTGACGTGTGTGCTACATCTTCCCAGAAAACAGTTTTGTTGCACAACAGGCACCCAAGGTCAATTTGCATCTCAGGTATTTCTCCAAGATATGCATGCCCAAGACTTGGTTCAGCATTTCCAGTGGCTTAGCGTTCTAAACCCTCTTATCTACACAAATTTTACAATCACCCATACAAGATAAAGTTTAAACTGGAGCCTGGATGAT
This sequence comes from Phodopus roborovskii, assembly GCF_943737965.1. Lineage (NCBI taxonomy): Eukaryota > Metazoa > Chordata > Mammalia > Rodentia > Cricetidae > Phodopus > Phodopus roborovskii. The sequence goes on along the minus strand of NW_026126567.1, from coordinate 21,164,710 downwards.
CAGGAAGAAGTGATTTCACCCAGAAGTGATTATCTGATGCTAACACAGAAAAATTCAATGTACCTTCTGGTATGGCCATCTCATAGAACATCTGATACACATCAATCTTTCTCCTTTGTTATAGTACCTCCATTTTGCAAAAAGCAAAGAAACAGTCAGCAAAAAGTGGAAAAGACATCCTAAACCCTCCATCAAAGAAAGCAGGGGCTTAATCTATGCATTTTCATTGTATATCTTGTGCTCTTTCTGAATTCTCATCTTACATCTGAATGTTTCCATAAGCTTATAAATGACATGTACTAATAATCATTATGCTTGTCACTAAAGAAATCGAGTAGAAACTCTTGTAGTTATAATTTTCTTTTTTCCTGGAAAACAAAGTTTAGGAAAAGATTTTATTAAACTAATTAAATATCAGAGACTGTTTGATTCACATGCAATTGAGGAAATCTTTACATTTTGTTCTAACTTTTTAGAATGTTTGAACCTGCTCTTTCAGTAATTATAAACACCAGAGTTAACAGCTAAAAATTCACCTCTTTCCGTGTCTTTTCTATCAATGGCCATAGGAATTAAAAATGGAGCCCAGTTCAGCATAAAATGTGAATTTAGTTACATGAGCCTTTTTAAAAGCTCAGTGATAAGTAAAGAGTATTCATACCCATTGAATATCTTATCTCAGTGTTTCAATAAGGTAGAATGATGGTCTTGCAAGAGAGATTATTCAACATGCTCTATAGATTTTATTTTTAAGTTGAAAAAGTAACCTGCAATATGGCAAGAATAATGCTTTCTATATACCCTTGGAGCCAGTCAATAGTTCTATAAAAAAGGGTAGGGAATGCATTGCCCCTTTCTTGCCAAAATGACTATTATGATTTTTAAACCCTTGAACTGACAATAGATTTAGTTTGCATATTTTAATATTCACCCAAATTGTCTATTTTGGATATTAAAAGTAAGGATAGGTTTGTGCATAAGAAATAAGTTCTTTCTGTGTTGCACGAATTCTTAAATAAGCTTCAAAGATGGTAACTGTCTTTCTTTGCATCAGAATATCTAAGAGATATGGAGTGGGAAAGATATGGAACATGCAAATTTTCTTACAAATGAAAATTCTACTTTTTAATTTTGAAATCATAGAGGACATAACTACTAAAAATAAAAATTACTAATATTAAGGAATTGTAATTGGTATTGTTTTGTAAGCATTGATCTTAAATATTCTCAACAAATGTTTTATAAAATAAAAGTATTCATATTAATATATTGGTTGATAACCAAAAATAAAGAAAGTAAATCATAGACAGAATTTTTATTACTGAGATTATTTGTAAAGAAAATTTAACAAATGTTTGGAGTGATCATTTAGAAAATTTTGGCAATTAACAACAGATATATAGAAGTTTATTCAAACAATGTTTGATACAACACACAGAATACACATTGAGATAGACAATAAAATTTGAGGTATTAAATTTCTTACCACGGGTTGAGGGCTGATTTAATTAACTAACATGACACAACATAAAAACACTAAAATACCAAGTCTTGATATTTTAATAAAAACATATTCAAAACGACTGCCATAGACCAAGAAATTCATTAACTGTCCTCTTTGAATCATTGAGCTGTCTATATATGATCATTTGTTGCATGCTAAACAGTTGCCAGTCATGATTTCTGATCTTTCTGACAATTTTGGAAGGTAACTTTTCTATCCCCAGTCACAACTAGCATTAATGTATGTTAAGAAATATGAATTGCCATTCCCAGCCAGGCTTCTGAGTGATTCTAGTATCATTGAACTTTTGAAATATCATAATCTGTTACAGATGATGCCATCCTAAGGATCTGATCACTAGGATGAGTCATTTTAGGTATTCTATGGAGACAGATGATGCCATCCTAAGGATACCATCATTAGGATGAGTCCTTTCAAGTATACTATGGAATCCATCCATTCTATTTCCCTCTGTAGAAAGCTTAGGCATAAACCATACCTTTGTTTTTCTATCAATAATGTTTTCAACCTAATATAGACCCTCATTATATTTTGTTCCTATTTTATTGTAATCAACACTACGATTATCAATATTCTCCACATTACATGCTGAAAATGAAAAGGCAGTAAGAAGGCTAAAATTCCCCTTTTTTCAAATTTGCTATGTGATGGAGGGTGCCCTATGCTTTTCTACTTTTTCTTTATTAGTTCTTCGAGAACGTCTTACAAAGTGTTTTGATCATATTAATCTTCTACCCCCCACCTCTTAAGGACCACTCACTTTCCTACCCACCCAATGTTGTGTCCTCCTTTTTCTAAAAATCTATAAGTTCTATTTGTACACTCATATACTTTTGCATATGTGGCTGTGTCCTAATAGTCCTTCCAAGACATGCCCACTTGTGCAGTAGTGGCACGGATACCATAGAAGTAAACAAGAACTTTCTGACGAGATTTAATTCAGCCCCCACCCCAAGATGAATCTCATACCTTGCACCATTATTAGACTAAGAACCTATGGCTAGACAAGTCACAGGCCCTTAGGGAGAACCCATTACTATTATGCTGCTAAATGAGTATAGTATTAAACTGTCCCCTAATTATTTATTGTTATAACCATAAGTGAGTGCATCTCTTTTTCCTTGCTTGAGAAATTTCTCTGTATGGCAGATGGTGAATTAACACAGTGACCCACAAGTAAGCAAGGTGAAGAGTAACACAGTGAAGAATGTGAGGCTCTTAAGAAAACACGTATTCCACATTCTTTCCCAAGACTTAGAGATCATTTTAGAAGAGGGGGCAGAACAAGTCTAAGAGCCTGAGGCAATAGATGACTACAAAGAAACATTATCTTCTGGACTCAGCAGGGAAGCTGTGCACATAACTCATAGTGATTATAACATCATGTGCAAACCCAAGCCAGACTAAAACCCAGCATGCAGAGATTGGTTGAGGCCAACTCCTCTATAAGGCTGTGGAACTATTGAAAATTGTTCCACTGGGAGAAGGATAAAAATGTAACTGTTTATATACAGTCCACACTACAGGGTAGACCACACATGTAAAAAATACATGCATATTTATACATGAATTTATATTTGTATAAATGCACAAATACACAAACAAAACTGGCTGAGTCTATTTGTGCATTGTGAACATGTGTAATTTCATGGCTGATACTTTTTATTGGATAAGCAATCAGTGAGAGGGGCTTGTCCCTGGGAAAGTCTAAATTTGAGAGGGAGACGGAGATAACCTGAGAGGAATTGGAGGAAGGAGACAGGGGTTAGAGAGAGGAAAGGGAAGTGGAGAATGATGTCATTGTATTTTAATTTAAAACTGACATAAAGTTGAGTGCCAGGGTGGGGTACAGGAGGTGGGAGGTGAGTATTATCAAAACCCATAGCATGAAACTCAAAGAACTAATGAAGAATTGAGTGAAATCTGCATCCTCTCTTCTTGATCTAAGACTCTTTAATGGTTGACCAATAGTCCATGGTAGAAATGAGTATGATGAAGACTAAAACACTTTGAGATGCTACTTTCCTTCTGATATGACAAAGCTCTGGTCACATGGAGAGGCCATGAAAATCTTAGTTGAGATTGAAAGTCAATAATGAGACATGTTATTCAGAAAGTCTCTGAAACGAGTCCAGCCCAAAACTCCAGGCAAGAGCCATGTAGCCGAACACAGGCAACTCCCAAAGTGTGAGGGATGCTAAAATGATTTCTTTTTTCCAGATCTGATACTGACCTGTTACACAGAAATAGAAAATGAAAGAAGGAAGGACTACAATTCAACAGCCTTGGCAACATTTCTCAACCTCAGGAGAAATGATGGCGAGGTTTACTACTTAGATGGTGGGTGGGGTGGGCACCGCAGGTGGCAATAGTTTAAGAGGAATCTTGTTTTAAGCATACTGTTAGAGGTAGGATGGTCTGAATGATTGATTAAGATGATTGATTAAATTTGTAGACTTGTCAGAGTAATCACGGTGCCATTTATTTATTTATTTGTTTACTTATTTTGAGAAGCACAATAAAGGTTCCAGGCACACCTAGGAATATATGCTAAATAAAGTTTCCTTTTCTTTGCTTTATTTTCTTTCCTTTTCTATTTTTCCTCCCTCTACCCCTCTCCCTCATTCCTTCTTCTCTCCCTCTCTCCCTACCTTCCCTCCCTCTCTTCCTTTCTCCCTCTCTCCCTCCCTCCCTCTTTCCTTGGAGCTGAGGATGGAATTGGGACAGTGAACATGCCAAGCAAGTTCTCTAGCCACTGTAAGCACACCAAGCCACTTCATCCTAGAACTCCCAGTTCAGGGAAGGCTTTAAAATGTCTCTATTCTCTAAGCATTTTCATTGTTTTTAGCTAATGATAAGATAGACTGAAGAAGGTGGAGAATTTGAAGAATGAAACCAGGTGCCACAGAGGGAGAGGCCCACACCAGCGGAATTTCTTAAGGCTGAATTGCGTCTTGTTACAGCATATTTTCAAACTATCCCAATACTGGTTTTAAAAGAACTCAGCTCAGAAAAGCATTTGATCATGTAAATATTTGATCATGTATTCTTTCCAGAAAAAAAAAAAAGAGAGAGAGATGGACCACTGTAAAACATGAAGATGTATATTGTATTGATGTTGACTTCAATAAATTCTGAATAAAAAGTAGTGACTTTATTGTAGTCTAATTATTCTGCATCATATACATGACTTTGCTGATTGGAAAGAGAAAGGATGAGAAAGGCAAGGCCCTGTGTCCATCAGACCTACAAACCCTAGCTCTAGCATGTCAGGTACCAAAGATGTGCTTTCTTCCTGAAGGTCAGAACCTTGTAAATGATTGGTTAATATTGTTTCAAAAGAAAAAATGCCAAAACTCCATTAAAAATCAGATATTTAGTTATATACTAGATTAAACATGAATCTTGGAAACATAAACACATTAGAAATTGCAACTCGTTTTGCATTTTAACTAAATCTACCCATTTCCACACCAGATTCCAGAGTTTTGAAGAAAGGCACATGGGCTCAAATAATAAACAGTGTAAAAAAAAATTCAAAGCCACAGTTTATGCAATTACACTGAGTCAGAGAGGTCCTGTTGCTCTGTTTGTAGCTGAGGAAAAGGCCGAACTTAGTCCTGAAATGAAGCATTATTAGTGTCTCACGTGTTCATTCTTGGATCTGGTCTAGCGATTATGTCAACATCGACATCAGGGAAAAGCATTTGACATCTGGCCTGGGAAATCAAGACTGTCGACCACAGAGACTTTGATTAAAAAACTTCATGTAATTTTCTCCAATCAGAAGGATGGTATGTTCTTTTATCAGAGTGAAGGTTGCTATCATCACCTGCAAATTTATACCAAGGTTTTAAACAAACAAGTACAAAACTTCTACAGGGAAACGCCCCCAAAAGGAGCACCTGCTGAGGAACTTGGTGATTAGCTGAGCTGATGATTTCATTTGTTCCGTGTGAAATAAGGCCAGGACCTTTGTGGAGCTTCTTCTTCTTTTTTTAATTGCAGTTACAGGCAGGCATATGGATGTGTTTAGCCTTACTCTCAGGAAGCATTTGGAGAAAATCCTATATCAGCCACAATTGCTTGCTGGAAAAAGAAAGAACAAAAACTAAATATGAGAGCCTCTTCCAATCATCTGTGTGCTGGCGACTAGGCTGAAGTCAGAGACGATGCAAGCCACCGGGTTCTGTATGTTTGACTCCCTATACAGCAGAGTCATTCCCGATGCTTAGAAGAAGGAACCATCCGGGGCACAACAATAGAGATCCTGAAATGAACCTCATTGCAGCATCACCATGAATTAAAAGTCTCCATCAGAGGCCGTGGCTCCTGGCAGGAGAGAGCAGGGGCTTCGATGAAGTCGAGCAGAGAACTCGGCATAAATGAGACAACCTGCTGCCTCTTCTCTTTAAGAGCCATTTATATGAATGAAATTTGGTAATGTACTTATGTCCAACACACTAAATCCAATGTATCTGTTTTAAGGTCAGGGGCTGAGACTGTCATCTCCTTCAATATGCTACCCTGACTCCTAGTTGCTTGACAAGGACACTGTCCAAGCTAATGCAATGTCACAGTAAATTTGCTTATCTCCTGAGAACAATGAGGTGTACTATAATATATATATGGACTATCAAAACATTCATAATAAAATCCCAATTAAATTAGCAAGTTAGAATAAAAGGAAGTCATTGTCTACAACCGGGGTATTGAATTTGCCTTCAATAATGGCTGATGCATTGTTTCTATGAGTGTGTGTGTGTGTGTGTGTGTGTGTGTGTGTGTGTGTGTGTGTGTGTGTCCTCTCAGCCCATGAGCACTCACTTCGTATCCCAGGTTCAGTTTTCAGGAAGGAAGGTACTATGATAAAGTCAAAAGAAGGAACAAAGACAAAAAAAAAAAAATGTATAACTCTTGTCCATTTTACAGCTTTATCTTACATGGTTTATCTATTAACATTGAACTGTTATACCCTAGAGAATATGAAATCTACTCAATGATTAGACAACCCCCCTCAAAAAAAAAAAAAAGGTATTTTCTCTTTGATACTACCTGAAATAGCCAAGTTTAAAAAAAAAAACATACAAGGTGAAAAAAGGAAACACTTGAATCATTTTTCAAAATGTCAATGTTTTATTTAAACCTGCCTGGGGCTGATCTTTGCACTCAATCGTGAACATGGCGTGGTGCTGGAATTACAACTCTCAGATGGGAAGAAAGAAGTACAGGGCAGATTTTGCATCACAAGTTGTGACCGTTTCTTGATACATACTTATAACAGTCATTTATTGGTCCATTGGCCTACATCCTCGTGAAATCTGATTGCACTTTTGGAAATCAGGCAGGGAAATAAAAAATAAAAATATAAAATAAAAAGACTGGCTCTTGGTGATGGGTATCTATTGAGAAGCACTTTCATTATGTGATTGCCACCAGAATTCTCCTGGAAAAAAGTGATTTGTTCCATGAAAAAAAAATGCATCCTGAGGAAATTGATATTTAGTTACTCATATCAACCATGCTTATAAAAATGAGATTATGCATTTTTATCATTTAAAAACATTATCATATTAGCCTTTTTGATGTATTTATTTGTAATATGCCTGCTATAAGATGTTTAAACTGCTTTCACAATGTTTTCTGTTAAGTACAAAATGTATTGCTGATAAATTACTTACCCCTTCCCCTTTTTTAGTTTACAATTTTGGGTTAACCCATTAAGCTAGAAGTAGACCATCTATTTCTAAGCTGCCACACTTTACATAATTTTATTAAAGTTGTTACTTTTTAAATTGGTAAGCAACCAATGGGTACATACCAGTGTCAGAAAATGAGAGCATAAAGTGAAGTGATTGTACTGTATACTGTATTCTTGTCTGTATTAAAATGAAGCTGCTTATAAACATTCACTAGCTTACAATGTGAGCCAATAGGCACTGACGAAATTTTCCATTTTACATCATACTTTTTCATGATCTCTGTAAACAATTGCATAATTTATGAAGCTGTGGTGTGTAAATATACTGAAACCTATACCTCTTTCCACAAAATTGTTCAAATACCAAGGTATTTTTTTAATAAACCAGTGGGATTATAACATTGTATATGTGCAGGAAATAAATTCAATGAGTATAAAGATCTTTACTTTGTTCTCAAATGCATCCTATGTCTTAGAACAGAGTCTGTCCTTGTTCAATCCATTCAATGAGATAATTAATTATTTAAAAACTGCATGGCTACATAAAATCAGATGTTTGGAATGCTTCTGACCTGGCAATTGAAGGTGCCTGTGTAATATGTCTCCTGCAGAATAATCTTTAATTTAAGCTTGATTCCTTGGAGACAAGGTAGCCCATGATTGCTCAGTATTTATTTCTGAGAACTCCAAACTACATAAACAAACAACAAAACTTTTGAAAAGCCTAACAATATGGAAATAATCAAAAGCTAAGTTGTGGGAAAGACAGAGTTTAAAGAAAGGTAATTGTGCTGCAATTGGAGAAACCAGGCAAATAAAAGCTCATAAGTATCTAGGATCTAACAAGCATCACAAGATCTCTCTCTCTCTCTCTCTCTCTCTCTCTCTCTCTCTCTCTCTCTCTCTCACACACACACACACACACACACACACACACACACACACACATATGCATTACTCTAAATTCAATCTTGCCCCAGATGCTGCTTGAATAACCAAGGAAGACCTTGCCGAGAAGTTAACATTTGGGACAGAGTGACTATAGGTTATGGGCCAAATGGGGTAATTTTTAAGACATATCACCACCTGGGTGATTGGCCTCTTGCTTGGGAGGGATTAATTTGATGGTGTTAGGTGATTTATAAACATCCACCTTACTGGAGAGTAGCACTGTTCTGTAGGTAAGAATCCTGGACTGCATAAAACACAAACAAACAAAAAAGTCAAGGTTAGCAAATTAGGTTCATCTGTCTCTGCATCTTGATCAATGAGATGTGGCTAACTGCTTCAAGACATTGATGCCTTGAACTATGAGCTGAAATAAGCATTGTGTCTCTTAACTTGCCTTTGCCAGAATATTTACCACAGCAATGGGAGGGGGCTAAAATGACTCTGTGATAAGACAAATCAGAAGCTCTTTGAACTAGGATCTGATACTTGGTGTATCAATAAGCTTCTAGGGGTAGTTTTAACTAAAGTTTGAAAACTAAAGACTTACACTCTACTTCCTTCCTAACAGGGATGTATCTAATGTCCATAAATAAGTTGTATTCATAAACTGCCATAATGATTTAACTAGTGGGTTCAGGGCTAAAAAAAATTCAATACATAATATCAATGGCTTACATCTTTATGATATTGGAAGGCAAGAATCTATCAGCATTCAAATACAGCTTACTTTTTCATGTATCGCTTTATTCACTTATTTCATAGGACTCAACACAGTTTTCTAAGAGCAAACAAATTTGTCACCTGTAACATCTGGGAAAGCAAAGTGTACATTACCTGATTGATTTGGCTTTGCTGGTCAGGTCATGAATGAAAACGTTAACATGAACAAGGAGTGTGCAGAAAATAAATTCTCAATTGACTCAGTTGCTTAGATACTTAAGATTTCGCTAATCCTGCATGGTAAAGAGATAGAAGGGAGGGGTAGAAGAACTTAATGAGTTTTAACTATTAGGAAAAACTGCCAAGATGAGGTGGGAGATAACTTCTTTGGGTGCAAAATTAAAATTCCAGTTTCCTTGTGTGCATGCATGTTGCTGCCATCAATCAAAATAACAGTCTGGCAATGCACTGAAAAAAACCTATATTAGCGTCGGGAATTTCATGCTGCAAAAGTAGGTTTGGAGCAGCCACTGTAGTATTTCAGAAAATATAAGAGAGGAAACTAGAACATAGTTTCAGTGGGAGCTTGAACTGTCTATTAGGATTGTGCTTACTGATGTGAAAGGGTCTGGAAAAACTATGCAAGATATCACATTAAAACAGGAAACAGATGGTGCTTAACTGGGTATGCAGGTGAGGAAGTGGCAGCTTCCTCATTTGGCTGAGAGATGCACAACTCGAACAGCAGCCACCAGCTTGTTCTTTAGTCCAAGTCTAAGAAAACAGGTTCGTAGATTGTTGTCATCATGTCTGATATGTACTAATTCATTTACATAGAATCTAACATCATAACAAGGCTCTAATCTGACTGAGTTGGGTGGTTGTGCTTTATTCCTGTGGTTTAGGTTACTCCTGATTACTAAAACTCTGATTTCTAGTGTTAACAAAGAGCACACTTCCTTTTAGAACATGGAAGACAGCACACATTTTAACCATTTACAAGTCAGGTTAATGCGAGAACAAACTAATATAATTTATAGATTATACTAAAATTGTATTGCCAGAAAATTTATGGAGGGTAGTCGCACAATAATAAAAAGGCAAAGATTAATTAACATAAAAATTCTTGCTGTCATATTTCTCTAAGTAGGAATAATTGTAATGCAATTTTATTTCACTGACTGAACGTCCAGCTAATTCTATATGAAAGTGAAAGTCTACGAAAGGCACCTCTAGCCTAAAAGGAAGACAGGCAATACCAGATTGAGAATTAGAAGCATTGAGCTATTTGTTACACAAGTGCACACTCATGCACATGGACTTATATCTGTCTTTAATAATAATTTACATTGTTTCCAAAGATCAAAAATCTGAAAGAAAAATAAAGGCTAAAATAAAATCTATCCAAACTATCTTTGGAAATTATTGAACAGACAATACCTTGAGATTCGTTCTTAAAAAAACTAAAACCAAAAACTCCATTCATTAATTCTCAAAACATGAGACGTGTTTGAGGTGAAACAAAAATCTTTTTAGAAACTATAACTAAGAAGTTATAGTTTGGGCATTGAAACAAGATCAATCATTTATAACATTTTCTATATCCAATCTAAGGAAATCTACGCTATTAGAAAACATTTGGATACTAATTTTTTTTTCATTTTTAAAGTACTGGACTTTGTGGTATAATTAAGTGTTGACACTGTACAGATAGTGTTACCTCCCTATTTTATCTCCCTACACTTGGAACATAATTTCTCCTTGCACAATATATGCTCAATCATTGTCAATGGAATGACAGGGAGGAGGTCTGCATTGAGAATTGACTAGCCTGGTTGACTAAAAGTTGAATGTTTGGAATAGAGAGAGATGGTCTTGGTTTTATGGGCATTCCTCTGAGGTTCCTAATGGTTCCAGCAGGAAGAGATGTCCTTCCGTTTCCTCTCTCAATGCTGAAACACAGCTTTTCCAGACCACTAACACGTGGAAAGAACAAAGAGATTTTCTCCAGTTAAGACTACTGGAGGCCTGTTTGGCTTGACTGTGCTGTGCTTTCTTGGCTGATCTGGCACAAGTGACCTCTGAAGTGACCTGCAAAACTAACCCAGAATCCTAGGAATAAATAGCTATTCTGTTTGACTGTTGTGTTAGCTAATAACACATCAATCACCATTTTAGCAACCATGTGCTGTTTTGCTAATTATCAGTTTGTTATACATTTCTAAAAATAGTATTGTATACAACACTTAACTTTAGATAAATTCTATAAAAGGATAAAAAATGAAATTTGCTCCTGTATAATTGCAATAGGCACACTTAATGATCTCTAAGGTCTTAAAAAAGAAAGTCAGCTTATATGAAGATGGGATTTCCTTTGGGTGCCTAATGAGCTCTCAAATAAAGACATGGCGGACTATTATTAATTGTGAGTGCTCAGCTTTAGCTTATAGACTTGTCCCACTATATCTTTTAACTTATTTTAACCTGTTTCTATTCATCTATGTTTTTACCTTTCTTTCATCTGTTTTTCCTACTTTCCTGCTTTCTCTATATCTTCTCCCACTTACTCTCCTAGCCCAAAAGTTCCACCTATAACTCCTCCCTCACTATTGGCCACTCAGCTTTTTATTAGACCAATCATATGCCTTAAGCAAGCAAGGGAAAACAGTAGCACACCTTCACATAATTAAATGCAACACATCTTGAATAGCTAAACAAATAGTCTTCAACATAATCAAATGAAATACATCTTTGCATAGCTAAACAAATGCAACACATCTTTTCATACTTAAACAAATATTCTGCAACACTTATATTCTTATCCCAGATTCCAAGACATAATCCTTAATACAACTGTTATTTTATGGAGTACTAGTAAAAACTGTAAAAATCAGTATTTATGATATTTATCTATAATGCTATTAAACATACAAATCTAGCCAAATACCACATCCTTCCACAAAGCGCTAAAATATTTTGAAGATAAGATATTGAACTTTGAATTATCCAGAACATCTGAGAATACACCACTTCCTAGTAACACAAAAACAATGACTTTTTGAACTTTTAACTTTTGGAGTCCTGAAATAAATCACTTTATTCTCTTGTTCTCTCTAAAAGAATTTTAAGATTGAGGGAGTCCTCTGCCTCCTTATCAGAAAGTAAAACTGCACATAGCATGAGTCACAGTGGGAGGCTGAGATCACTCAGTTGGGAAGATACACAAGGACACAAGCTTTAGCCCCAGAAGCCCTGCTGAATGAGAGAACTTGTAATCTCAGCACAGAAGGTGGAAAATGAGATCTTTGGGACTCACTGCCTAGCCACCCTGCTCTCATCCAGGAATCCTGGGTAGGAGTCTCTATTCTCGATAAAACAAAGTGGATGATTTGACTCCTATTGAATAGCATTTGAAGTTTACCTCCAGTCTCCAGTACTTAGTGCACAATCATTCATGCACACACAAACATACCCCCTCACACACACACTATTCAAAGAAATTTGCAGTTAAGTTCCTTGGGTGTGGATTCAGAAATTGGAGACTTTGTGATATGCACCACTTAGCCCTAGTTGATGTGGGGATGGCATAGCTGAATTGTGGAGAATATATATGTATTGTGAGTGTGTGTGTGTGTGTGTGTGTGTGTGTGTGTGGATTTGATAAAATTGGATTTTACTGTGTTGGAAGGAGCTGAGTAATACTTTGTTGTTTGTTTTTAAGGTACCCACATGGTGATGGCAGGAACATCTATTTTTAATTATGGACCATGAATAGGAATAAGATATTGGAATTTAGTATTAATTTATATTTGGAATAATAATATCATTTGATTATGTCATGTTCATAAGCATATTTTCTAGCTAGAGGTCTTGGATCTTGCCCCTCTTGGGGGAATACTAATATTTTTCTATATTTTCTAGGTGTCTTAGGATGAGATAGCCTTATAAACAATCCACTCATGTTAAGCCCTTGGTATTAATCGTAGCCACCATGTTATAAATGGCACTTGCAAAACCAAGCTGTGGCAGGGAATGTAGAGACCCATGCTTCCAATCAGTCAACCATCTTCTTACCCTTGTACCCTAAGCTGAACTAACTCCCTACTCCTTTCCAGGAGAGTTCAACACTCTTCACATCTTCCTCTTCTACTGTTACCACTGTTCCTTGATGCTTAGCTGAGTCACACACATGCTGCAAAGTCTTTCATGGTCTCAATGGGTAAAATACATTCATAGCCCTTCCTTTCCTTTCTAGGCACACTGCATACTCATACTGGATTGTATTACTTCTCTCTAATCTCAATGTTTTAATGGTTCCAAGACCAGTGTATCCTCTTTTGTCATACGATCTGTCAACCAACTGATCAAAGAATAACATATGTGGTATTCTTAACTAACTGGGCCATAAAAACAAGAAGCTGAAGATCACTGTATGGTGTCTAAGATGTGTGAAGCAAGGACTTGAAAAGTACATTTATCTGTTCACTTGTGATGACCCTGAGATTCCTTGAGAAATGTAGTTGTACTGAACAGCACACTGAAATCTAAATGTTTCAAGAATCAAAGTCATGAAACTGACATGTTCTTCAGCCCTGATGCCAATATCAGACTGAGACATTAAATAAATAACACTGCTGGCACAGCTATGGGTGCTTTTAAAGAATTAGTACCTCATCTCTCTCTTGAATGATTCATAAATTATCATTAAGGATGATCATCCATGCTTTTTAAAAAGCACTCCACAAAGGCTTTGATCCACAAATGAAGAAATCCAAAATTGCTTTCCACAGCTGACCCGCTTTGGTTTCTGCTAGCTCTCAACTAAATTATAGAAGTACGTGTTTCAAACATTAGAAAACTATGTTGAAATTAGACATTAAAGAAGATACAACTTTTATATGAATATGATAGTCATACTTACCAATGTAATATTTCATATTTTATATCATGTTTGCTTCCTTAGAAATCTTATTTATGCTTTCTTCAAAATTTGATTACAAAAAAAACTGATGTACTAGAGAAATTCAAATAGGCTGTGTCTCAAATATATTAGACTTGTACATTATTTAACCTAATTAACAGGAACTTCAATGTTTGAGAAAGCACTTCTGAATGAATGCTAATGTGCTAAACCACAAATTTGTAAATAAATAAGTAGACTTAAGATATCCATATAAATCTACCTGGCTGTGGCATTCAAGCAGAAAACAACCTCACATTGAAATAATAATGCAGATTCTACATTTGTTCACAAATATGCCCCAAAGTTAATATAAATACAAAATACTAGACCTAGCAAATCTCTTTTGTCAAAACACACTGTATTTTGAAATCTAGGTATTAAGCTGAATGCCATCAAAAGTCAGCCACGGGAATGGCCCTCATGCCTATACTTTAAAACTCTGCCAGGAAAATTAATTCTGCAAATTGTCATACACAATTTATTTGGCTTCAATTTTTCCATCAGTTATTTTGAAACACAATTATTGACACACTTCCAAGTAGTAAAATATAGCCTCAAAGAACATCTCCAAACCTCTTCCTAAAAATCTTAATTCACAATAAAGGTGTGATGTTTAAAATTCTTGTAGAGTTATCACATTACTGGAAATTTTAATTTGGATACAAGCTTCTAATTTTAAAAAATCAGTACATATTGAGCAAATTCAAATGTTTTCATCGTTTGCCATTCCATATATTTCCTACTGCAATGAAAAGCCACTGGGGAAAAAAATAGCAATTCTGACTAACAGCCAGTTCAAAAACAGTACTTTATGAAGTGGAATTAAAAAAATTATCTTAATTCTTAAAGATCATATCCCAACCCACCACACCACAAGTTATCAGCAAACAACCAATCTATAAATTCATAGAGCCTCCAGTATCCAGCCTCCATTTGTCAATCAATTTACCTACTTTGTATTAACCACAAGCTTTGCAGCCAATGTTTACTAAGTCAGAGTATTTACTGAATTAAACAAAGTTGTCAATGTGATAACAAGCTTATGTCATCAATATTGACTTGCCATACCTCCAAAATATTTTAATACATTATCTTTCCTTTGCTGAAAACAAAACATAATATAAAGTTAATGTAACATAAAATCAAGAAAATCCCTCATCCTGTTCATTATATAAAAACACTGGAAGGTTGAACAATAGAGCCATTCTACTAGTATAAAAACTGCTCTGTACTATGATAGAAAATTGGGGGATATTCAGGAAGAAGGAAGGCATGAATGTACACAATGTTTTCTGCTGCAGAGGGCAGCTGTCAGCTGAACCTGTGATTCATTGTTCATCACTGAATGACAAGCATAGAAATCTAACCCTTTACCTTCATATGCAATAGTCTGACATTTTAAATGTACATATGGACATTCCATAAAGTCCTTACTGAGAAATGCAATACCATGCCTCAGTTTGGAATATAACAAATTGAACCATGGGGAATGAAGACTCTTCCATCACCAATTTTAGTAGTGAAATAAAGATCTCTGTAGACCAACATCTGTCTCAACCTCCAATAGGACTTTTGGAAGCTCTACCTACTTTAGTCAAGCATGATGCCAATAAGCCTTAGGATTCCTGTTCTGTATACTTCCAGGCATATTAAATTCAGAGAGTCTCATGTTAACTATTCCTCAAAGTGATGACAGCCCAGTGCTAAGAGTATACAGCAGGAGACCCAATAGATCTTTGTGAGTATAGGTGGAAAGGGTATATGAGTCTTCTTGTTAATGCGAATTAAAGTGTGTGGAGGTCAGATGTTGCCAGATGCATTCCTCTAGTTATCTATACATTGCTTTCTGAAGTAGAGTTTCTATTGAACCTAGAGTTCTCCAACTGGCTAGCCTGGCTGGCCAATGAGCTCCAGGGATCTTCCTGTCCCTGCTTCCCAAGTGCCAGGATTAAAGATGTATTATAACGACCTGTATTTTTAGGTGGAGGCTGGAGTCAGAGAGTAGTTCCTCATATGCTTGTAGGGCAAGCACTTAATCAAAAGAGTCAATACTCAGACTCTTGGGAGATCTTTTTTTAAAGATTCTTTTTATGTATTCTTTGTGTCTTTCTCATCATGCATTTCAATCCTTTTCATTTCCCATCCCTTCTTATCCACCCTCTGCCCTTGCAAGATCCCCCTCCAAAATAAAATTTAAAAGAAAGACAAAGGAGAAAAAAAAATCTTGTCCTTGAAGTGTGACAGTGAACCATGCAGTAAATATTTATTTATTTATTTATTTATTTATTTATTTATTTATTTATTTATTTTTGTGCAAGTGTCATTGCAAAGAGTCATTGGTCTGGTTCCAGACCTCTGGTTTCAAAGAAGTACCGGTCCCTTCCCATGCTCCATCAGATCATAGGTGGATGTTGGAGTAGGCCAACCCATAACCTTATTTTGGTGCCTAGGTAGTTGCAGGATTGGTAAGACCACTAGCTCTCCACTGTCCTCACTACCAAGGTGAGCTCTCCAGCACTGTCCTGGTTTGTTCACCCTTCCCAGTGATGAGCAATGGATGGGTGGGGCCAGTTCTCCTGCTTATACAACATCCTCAGTGTCAGCTCTCCCATACCTACACCTTCAGGACCAGCTCTACTGTGTTGCCCAGATGAAGTGCAAGGGCCACTCTATTGAGTGCTGGGGCTGGTAACAGGGAGGGTCAGCCCGCTCATCTGGTGGTGGTGGTGAGGAAGTAAGGGTAAGGGGAGCATCTCTCCCCCAGCCATGCTGCCTTATGACAGACAAGGAGCAGGGACAGCTCTCGAACACTCACATCTTTTGGGGTGGCTCACCCACACCTCCTTCAACAGAGTTGGCTCTATTGTCCTGCACAGGTAAGGTGCAGGCCCTGCTCTCCTAAGTCTGCAGCTGGTTGCAGGCAGGGGCAGCTTTCCCTGCTCTTATGAAACCAGGGCATGCTCTCTGTCCCATCTGCCTCAGGACCTAAGGATCAGAGGGAGGAGGACATCTCTCCCTGATCATGATGCCATAAGGCAGATGAGGGTGGGGCCAGGTCTCCCATCTTCATGTTTTCAGGGCCAGTTTACCTGTGCTGTGCCCCCTCAACAGGGTCAGCTCTGCTGTGCTACCTAGTGAGGTGAGGGCCTTCTTTCCTGAGTGTTGCAGCTGGTAAAGGGGAGGGAGGGTCAGCTCCCTGGCCATCTGGAGATGGTAGGGGCAAAGGGGAGGGAAGATCTTAATGTAGGTACTAACTTCACTTGCTAGATATGCAATCTGGAACATTCCCCTAACACACTAGTACCTAGTTTCCATAACTGAAAAAATTGGGTGTAAAACAACACCTGTGAAGAATCACTATACCACTGATCTTGAAATCTAGGAACTACTCAAGGGTTTATTATTAGGTTGTTATTCAGCATTCTATGTAGCAAATATTATGTAGCATGATTATTATGGTTTCCTTATGTCCTAAGATTCAGCCCAGAAGTCAGAGTGGCAGGTCGATATCATGAACACTCAGCAGAGATTGAGATTATAAAGGTGAAGAACACAGTCAACTCATTCTAAAGTTCCAGTTTCACTGAGAGGAACAGAAGCAAAACCAATTTCAATACTAAGTACTGATATTAAGCACTGTGACCTGGAGACTCACATAGAGGGACCAGATAACCCAGTGTGGGGGTTGATGTGTATGGGGTGCAAGGCTTACTAAGAAGGTTGAAGGTAAGTAAGACCAGAAAATGAGAAGACACCAGACAGATACATATCCGGAGTCAGGGCTGAGAGTGATGGCAAAAGACACATTGCTTGGGAGTGAGTATGGGAAGAAAAGGGTTGGAAACTTAGGGATTCATTTTTTTTTTTCATTAACTTTTGGATAAAGCATAAGTGCTGACATTGTTTGAAGATGTCTAGATACTCACAGCATCAAGCAGTATTCATATTAAAACTAAATCCATGCCAGTCTTTCAAATATAATGAAAATAGTGATTTCATAACTCAAGGGAAATGGATTTGTGATGTCTGAACCACTCATGTCAGAGCATAAGCAACCAATCATGGTCACAGAACCTCCTAATATGAATTCTGGTACTGAAACCTTAGGATGGAGTGGACAATCAGAAACCCAGTCAAGGTGACGCCTATGCTTTTAAAACTAATAATGGCTGAAACTGGTGTGCACATTTTCATTGATTTGCCAAGATGCATCCTTTGGGAATAAATGCCAACACTTTCTAAATGACTTTGTTAGATGACAATGACCTCATCATTAGCATATGGAGTATAGTTATTTTGTATCCCAACACATGCAAGGAAGGTAACAGAAAGAAATTCAGAGTATAAACCCATTTTTTCAATTAAGTATTACTCATTAACCCTTTGTGTCGTCTGTCCCTCAAAATATATGCTTGATGGGGGGAATGCCCTTCTGTATACATGTTTCTCTTTTTGGTTGATAAATAAAACATAGCCAGGCAGGAAGATAGGCAAGGCTACCAGACAAGGAGATTGCTGGGTAGAGGAAGGCAGTGGGGATCGCAAAGAGACACCATGCTGCTGAAGGATTACATGACAGATTACAGGTAAGCCACAGACTAGTAGCAATACATAGATTAATAGAAATGGTTAATAATTAAGATATAGTTAACAAGTAAAAATCTCTAGCCATTGGCCAACAATTTATAAATTAATATAAGTCTTTGCGTAGTTAATTAGGGCAAAACAACTGTGGAAGCAGGCAAGACAGAAACCTCCATCTTCATATGCCCATGAATAAAGCTATAGGAATTACTCTTATCCACAGTTGATAGCATGCAAAATTTCTGTGCAAGATTCCCCATGTTGGTTAGTAGGGAAAGGTTCCTCCAAATTTATTTCTCTAGGGTTCCCACTACACTGTCATTTTTATTATGAATATTTGCTTTTGTGAATAGTAAAGGATCCTTTTTTTCATTTAAGTTATCTCCCCACTCCTATCTATGAGCTGTATTTGATTTGAAGCAGTTGGAGGTAAGGTTCATCTTCAATCTAGAAAAAAAATAAAGAAACTATTTTTACTATACTTTATATTCACTTTTATTTTTCCTACAAATGAGAAGGGAGCCCTTGAGCTGTCATCAGCAATACTCCCAGCCTTTATTACCAGCCTTCAATCACCCATGCACCTCACCATTCTCAACCTTATATCCAGAAACTACAAACTCTTGACTGCCCTTCAGAGAGTTGAAAATAAAGATGCTGTCATTCTAGAGAAAGCCATACTTTTTTTTTCACATCTGTGGCCTGTGCCTTCATAGAGGTAATGATAAACTCCAAAGCAATAACCAATCAAATTATTGATGAGCCTGAATAATCTTTGAGCCTAGAATTGTTATCAATAGACTGTAACTAATTGTATCTATTAGACATTTCTAATATGCTAATAGCCTACACAACCATCCACACAAAATAAAACAAGTACATTTTCTAGGATTTCTGAAAGTGAAAGAAGAAATGTTTAACCACTTATTTCTGATGTTTAAATAAAATTCACTTAAAAGGAACTATTACACAAATACCATAGATTTGCTTATCAATCAATAAACAACAACCCATGTCTCAAGCACAGAACAAAAGCTCCAGCTCCCATTGCTCAAAAACCTGCAAGCAAGTAAATCCTCCAAGAAAGAAAGGCAAAAATATCAGAGGGAAGCTGGCAATATCTCCCAGGCATCTACAAGGTGTCTAGAAGTGAATGTCATTTTCTCACCAATAATCTGCACTTTAATCTTACATGAAACAATTTTTCACAAAAAAAGTCTCTGTTCTCTTGCATTTGATAGAGAAAGAGAATTAGAAATAGGCCCAATTTCTTTAGAAAAGTAGGTTGTTTCAGCTTTCATTTGGCCTTTCTCATAACCCCCCCATACAAGAAGACAGATAATAAATATAATGATTTATACCGGGAAAAAAAGAGCACCGAGGATAATGGCCCAAACAGTGCTGTCTTTTATTATGTTACCATAGTAAATAATAGCAGTACCATTCACACCGTCACACTTAAGGTGGTAGCAGTGATTCCATTATAATTCCTGTTTTTCAGAAGTTTATAACTTTGTCTCGACAATATACTCCAGGCTGAAACTAGCTTTTTATTTTTATTTGTTTATTTTTAGCGAAAGCCTGGTTCTCCATGATTGCTGCACTATTAGCAGATAATCAGACAGGGGTCAAACAGTGTTTCAACTCTTTTTTTCAGTCTATACTTTGCATATGAATTTTTTGCAAGTTCTAAAATATACACACAGATGCACAGGTGCACACAGATGCATGCATACACATGGTTTACATACATAGTCAATTAGTATTTAAAAACACTGGAGACTATTTTTAGGTCTATAATTTGCATATGAATTTTTACAACTTCTAAAGTACACTCACAGGTGCACATATGCACACACGTGCATGCATACACATGGTTTACATACATAGTCAATTAGTATTTAAAAACACTGGATACCATTCAGTTCATTTAGTGCTGATTAATTGGAGGACCATCTAAATGACTTAAATGACTTATTACAAAATAGCAAGGAAACATATTGATAAGGTTTTGGAGTGATTTTTTTTCTTTTTTCTTTTTAGTTCTGTACTAGATATTTACTATCTCATTTAAAAATGGAAACAAGAGTCAGTGGAAGGTGGGCCAACCAAATTCAAGAAAATACATACGGTGCACACTATTAAATATCTTGGTATGGCAGGAAAGAAAGCCAGCACTTTCCTTGTTGTGTTTCTTTTGTACCTTAATAAGAGAAATGGAATTTTATTCAGACTCCAATTAACTTGTCTTAGTTGTTACTGTCTGTGTAATTTACCTAGTGCACTCTTTTTGCTTCAGAAAAAAAGGTCTTCTATTCAATAATGTAAGAAAAATAACTGAAGATTGCAATTAAAAATTACAAACAGCAAATAATCTGTTTCAGTATACTATGACATCCACCAGTACAATGAAAGTTAACCAGTAGTGAGGAAGAAAACTTCCAGACCAGTATCAACTTGATTTCTCCATTTTCTGTGACCCAAGTGTCTGGTGTCTTTGCCAATAGGGTTTTATCAAGTTCTGGTGAGCAACCAAGAGCAATGGAAATAGCCTGTTTTGTTGAGATTACGCCCATTGATATCTGAAAGGGAAGTATCCCATGCCTGGCTCTGAGCTTTTTGTTTGATGATCTACAGGTTATAAGTTGGGGCTGTGTTCTTTATATTCTAGTAGTGATTTTTCATGTTTTAAATAAAATAAACTGTCTATGGGTATTTTGCCTGCATGTATGAATGTCTGTTTTGTGTGTGTGTGTGTGTGTGTGTGTGTGTGTGTGTGTGTGTGTGTGTTTGACATGGGTGCTTGGAATTAAACCTAGATCTATTGGGAAAGTAGCTGCTGCTCTTAACCACTGAGGCCATCTCTGTAGCCTATCTCTTGATTTTGTTAAATTGGGCTAGGACAAAGAAGACATTTATACTGTCTTTTACATTAAAATGTGGGGTATTAAAATATGACAGTGAAATAAAATGCAGTATTCAATAATAATACATGCATCCTTCTAACTTAACTAATATATCTTGTATTTAACAAAGGTAACTTTTCCTTTGTAACTAGAAAATTCCAGGGTGACCAGTACCTTGGAGAATCATCACTTATTTGTCTGCCTTAATAGTACCTACACCAAATCCTGGTAAGGCTCCTAGATAAATTAGTGGTCATAATGGCAATACTAAGCCTCATCCCAAGTAAGGCTTTAAATTCAAGAGTAACAATGGGGTTAAGAAAACAGAGTAGCAAAGGCCCAGGCAGAGGATGATCAGAAAGAGACAGATCTTTACAACCATCAAAGAGCAATGTCTCACTAGTGATGTAGGGTTGAGTAGTGTTTCAGGAGAAAGCACAGCATCAGGACAGAAGAAGAATCTGCTTTACATCTTGGAGTCCCTGAGTCTCAGTTTTAAATGGGGAAACCCACAGAGACAGCTGACTCCAGCTACTGGGAGCTTATAGACTCTAGATTGACAGCTGGGGAGCTGGCATGGAACTGATCTAGGCCCTCTGCATGTGGATGAGAGTTATGTGGCTTGGTCTGTTTTTGGGATCCCTGGAAATGGGATCAGGATCTATCCCTGGTGCATGAGCTGACATTTTGGAGGCCATTCCCTATGGTGGGACACCTTGCTCAACCTTGATGCAATGGGGAGGGGCTTGGTCCTTCATATATCAGGCTTTGTTGACTCCCCATGGGAGGCCTTACCATCTCAGAGGAGTGGATGAGGGATGCTGTGGGAGGGAGGGAGGGAGGAAGGGAAAAGAGCTGGAGGAGCGGTAGGAAGGGGAACTGTGATTGGTATGTAAAATGAATAAATACAATTTTAACCTCCCTCTCCCCCAAACTAAAGCAGGATGTTTACAAACAACTTTGTCAAAGGCATTTACCATTTGTACTATTTTTGTGTTACGTAGAGCAAGATAATGATCAAGAATTGTTTTGGGGATCCTTTCGGATCGTTTTGGCAAAATGTCACAGATTGGGAAGCTTATGAATGACAAAAACAAATTGTTTTTAGTTTTTCTGAAGTCTAGAAGATTCGAGATGGAGGTGCAGTCGTATTCCTGTGCCTTCTGAGACCCTTCCTCCCCACAGACAACCTTTGTGCGCTGAGAGCTCTCCCATGGAAAGAGCCAGGTGGGCCTTGTGTCCTTCTTTAAGGTACTTATTCTGTCTATAACGGCTTTGCTCACAGGCCTCACTTTCCCAAAGCCCCACCGCTCACGGCCTTCAAATTGAAGGTTAGAAAGTCAGCATACACATTTTATGTGAGTTGCCATGTGGATGCCAGTAATTGAACTCACTGCTCTTAACCACAGAGCCAGTTCTCCAGCCTAGCATACACATTTTAATGGCATACAAATATGCAGACCCTCCAAGGAAAGAAAGGTATTAGCTTAAAACCGTACAACTAAAAGAGCAGAGCTGGCATGAAGGTTGCAGCCCCAACAGACCAAAGACCAGCATCTTTTTTGCTCCCTACGCTGTCTCTTTCATTTTCTTTCCTATCGTAAGACCCCGGGATAAACAGAACTGATCCTTGGACTTCAATGTTTTCAAAGGGTTGGGGATAAAAGGAGAAAAATGCCATAAGGCGAAACATCCTAGGACCTGGAGGCCCAACAGGATCAAACATAAGGTCATTCGGAAAGCCAGGCCTGTGGGAATTGGGGCTTAGCAGTATGCAATTGCTAGCAATAAAGAAGCAAAAACTGCCCATTAGAGAAGAAAAGGAAAAACAAAACATAAACTCACTAACCTATCTCCCAAAATAAGTGGTTATTCATGACTTTGTGGCTGTGGGCTTTTTACCTTCATAGTCACAGAATATTAGTAAACACCTTTTACCTAACATTTTAGGTGAAATCCTTTATGATTTGGCTGGGAAATGCATTCCTACAGAACTACCAAGGGTGGGTATGAATATATTTCTGCCACAGCCTTGATTTTTTGTGTGGTATTATGATTCTTTGGGCATTTACTACAAAGATGCTCTGTGTTTTCAAAATGATCATTAAGATGACATAATTACCATCAATTGTTCAAAGCAATGAATTGCTATTTGTTATACAATATGCAGGCACATGCATGCAGTTTTCTTTGTTAAATTTCTGTTGATTAAGTTCTTATTATATGACTAGGATATTGATCAAGCACTTTTGCAAATGCCCTCAAAACAGAGAGAGAATCCCTGTTTTTACTCTTTTACTGCAACAAATTTCAATAAGAAATATTTTGCCAGTATTCTGCGAACACCAGTCGTATAACATGAACCGTGGAAATTTTCCAGGCTGTGTTGACATATTTTATGAGCGCCATGCGATGCCAGATTGGAGGTGTACATCTGTGGGGGTTGGCCAGTCATCCTTCTGCCGTCTGTATATCTGTATGCTTAAATGAATTAGCTGATATAAAAGAGCATAAACAAGTTTAATGTCATAGAATTTCCTTCATAGCACACAGAATATTCAAACCTGAGGAAAGAAAGAGAGACTTGGACACAACTGCTATTCCTTGAGATAGGGAAATGTGTAAAACAGATAAGACCGAGCATCCAAACCCTCATGCATGGTGCTTGACTCTTCTAGCTTTTCATCCTTTTGTGATGCATCCAGCAGCAGTAGTGTTTTTGCAAACTAGAATGGTGAGCAAGGGTCTTTTATGGGACTGGAGAAAGCACCAGTATCTGAAGGTCTTTCAGTGACCATTCAATCCCTAGCTCTCTGAGGAAAACCCTAGCCAAAAGAATTCACTCCTCAACTCTAGATCCTCATCTCTGAGTTGTTTTTGTATAGCAAACACAGCAATCACTTATCAAAAGAACCTCCCCCTCTGGTTGCTCGTCTACTGAAAGAATGTTAGCAATGTAACATTCTTGTCCTAGCCCTGACATCCTCTGTGCTTCCATCCATAGCATTTCATGTCAACAGCCTTACAGTGACATCTCCTCTAGCCAACACATGCTTGGCATTTAATCTCTTCGTGTTTCTGCTTATTGGATAAATCACAAAGCTTTGTCTGATGTATTGGTTGACTTTAACTTTCATTGAGGGATTTTTTTTCTTAATTCTTAAATATTATTTTGTTTGAGCCATTATTTCTGTCTGGATTCATCTACTAATGTATGTGTGTGTGTGTGTGTGTGTGTGTGTGTGTGTGTGTGTGTGTGTGTGTGTGACAACTATAAGAATGAATAAAAGACCTCTAGAGAGAAACTACATACACAATATACAGTAGATAAAATTAGTGTTAATTTCAATGGTGGGATTTTTAAGTTGGACAAGAAACAATAAAACTTTTATTTTTAGCCAACAGTTTGTGAGCTAATTTAGTTCTTGATTTCCTTCCAGGCATGATAGTTTAAATTTGCCCCAGATGGACTTTTTCTTCTGTTCAAATTGCTGGACAGCAATATAACAGCCATTTGTAACAAAGTCTGCAGAAGTGGGATGGTGCTCCTACCTTTCCAAATACATTGGTTTGTTTGTAAGGAGAGTACACCTATAAATCACCATGAATTAAAGAGGTACACACCCGTCCCAATCCAAACATCAAGAAGAAACCACTGCCCAGTAGATAAGAACACTAACAAGTGAAAAGCATCGCCTGGGTTTTTCTAGAAGACCCATCCTTTTGGAAAGCAACCAGTGCTGTTTCACATGCTGTACTTTCTCTAATCTGACTGACTCACAGTCTTGTGATAGCGAGATAAGCTAGGCAGGCAAATTTTTATAGAGTTGCAATTACTGAAATTGTCATTACGCTGCTCACTGTAAAATAAATATAGATAGAAGTGAAATTATGC
This sequence comes from Phodopus roborovskii, assembly GCF_943737965.1. Taxonomy (NCBI): domain Eukaryota; kingdom Metazoa; phylum Chordata; class Mammalia; order Rodentia; family Cricetidae; genus Phodopus; species Phodopus roborovskii. Next base: position 21,139,525 of record NW_026126567.1, on the reverse strand, counting down.
ACAGGCTAGAAGTAGAAAGTGTTTTGCTTCTGTTTGCTAAATTAATCTCTTCCTAAATGGCTGCAGGCCAGGTAGGTTAGCATTTGTGGTTTCAAAGGTTTTCAGCGCTTGCAATGAGCCATGAAATTACTGCATGCTGCCGAGAATGGCAACTGATGAAAGGGAAGGCGTGAATCCCAAAGGCAGAAAGACAGGAGGAAGCAAAATTACAGGCAGAAAGTCTGATTTTTGATGTTGCTCATTGTGAAATGTACACCCAAACTTTTAATAAAACATAAAACATTAATAAACCTGCTAACAATTCCTTACAATTGCTTTTGAAGTATGAGTGTAATTTCCGAATACTTATTAATACGGGCAGTGAGCAGTTCAGAGGACGATGACCGGGCTCCTGTCTACGGGACAGTCTCTGTGGGAAGGCACTGCCTAGGACTTTTGAAATAAGATTTTTATTGATGATTTTAATTGAACCACACAAAGGATTGATTTTCAGTTAAGGAAAGTACCCAGGTCCCTTTACTTTCCATTAGGATTAGCTAATCTCGGTTTTGATATAGTCTCTGGCATACACACAAGCAAAACTATCTTGTTTTGGAACATTTGAACACCCACAGAAAAAGGTGATAGCTATGTACATCTTCTTTCATGATTTAGAAAGCTCTCTAGACCTGAGGGCTCTGTCCTAGGGGTCCTTACCCTTTTCTCAGGAAGGACATGAACCAGTTTGATTTTGAAAAACCACAAACACCACACCTTGCCACAGACAAGTGGGCTATTCATGTCAAAAGAAAGCATTCTCTGGCTCCCTAGCTAGGCTTTGCCTCTTGAGGATCCATTTCAAATTGAAGGTTGTAACAGTTCTTAAACATATTTATAAAGGTGTTTCCCGTCTTGTAATGGAAACCAGTCTTCAAAGCCTTCAGACACTTCATAGCCAAGAGAGATTCCTGAGAAATTTAGGGGACCGTCTTTAGAATTCCACATTTCTGGATATTAGACAAACTGTGCGTGCAGCTGGAGTTCATTCATACTAAAATAATCTTGCTACCACTAAGGAATGCAAATAAAAAGACACGCCTTCTTAGATATTCTAAGCACTCATGGTTGCATACTTTTATAGATTAATTACTAGGAAGACAGCATTGTAGAGATTTTTGGATTAAATTCAGTTATAGGAGGCATAAATAATCTAATGATTACTATGCATGCCTGGTCAAATAGTTACTGTCACTAAGTTATTAGAGAGCTGTTTTCACTTCTAGCAAGGAAATGATCTGAACTGAAAAGTCGGTGCAGCTGTCCATAAAGAATTCTTCGATCCGAGCCACGAAATCTGCAATAATGAGGGGCCAGCAAAGCTGGGTAATTACTGATAGTTAAAAATAAAACCTTATACAGGAGATGTTTAGTGAGGCACTTCAATCCTTTCAATGTGCATTTGTCACCAACCAAGACATGATCTGCTTTATTCTTAGTGTATTCATATTTTTTCCTATTTTAAGAAACAGTCAAATTGTGATTTCAGGTTAATGTGGTTTATTGGAAAATGCATCTGATTTGGAATTGGGAAAGTACAACTTTGTCTGTTTGCCATTAGTCATGTGCTGAAGAGGTAAAGAGTATTTCTCCACTGGGTCTCAGTGGTTTCTAGTTTGCTTTGCTCCCCGCAACGTGTGTGTGTGTGTGTGTGTGTGTGTGTGTGTGTGTGTGTGTGTGTGTGTGTATGTGTGTGTGTGTGTGTGTGTGGTCAAATAATGAAAGAGACACTGAAGTCATAGTTTAAGATAAGTGCACACAGATAAATTTTTGATATTGTAAACTAGAAACTTGATATCATTGTGAGAGATTGTAAATGAAATTTGAGACATCATTAGTTTTCTGATAATACTGTGGGAGACAACCAGGAAATCTGTAAAATTAAAAAAGCTGAGGACACAGATGAAGAAGCCAAGTGTAACAAGGCTTCGTGCAACGAAAATCAACCGCTTCGTCTCCGACAAACTGTTTTCTGATTTCTAGGAGAAATTGTTCCCTCTTCTCCTGTATTCCTATTTCCACTTTAGCAAACTGTGAATTGAGCTACAATTTTCAAGTCATTCAGATCAAGCTGTTGTAATTCCTGATTTGCTCTGATCTATGTTGATACCAAAGCTTCAGTAAAAAGGAAGATGATGAGGGGATAAATAACGTATTTAAACCAAGTAAAATCAAATCACGTCTCTTGCTCCTTGCTGAAGGCATCATGAAAGTACATTTCTCCAAGAAACACTCACTTGTGGATCAGGAAGAATGTTGATTTTAGAAAAATGAGTGATAAGCTTTACCATCCAGTTTCATTTATTCACATAAATGTATAACCATTTTCAAATTTGATCTAAAATCAAATTGTAAATTCAAGACCTATGGAACAAAAAGATGTTAACCCTGCTGAAGATGGTGGGGTTGTCTGAAAATATAAACATTTTCTGTGTATTGTTCCATGGGTGCCATGTTACTAGTCACAGGAATTCAACTAAAAATCTAAAAACTGCATTCAAAGAATCTTTGATATCTAAATAGCATAAATACCAAATTTCCTTAATAATCTCAAACCTACTGAGCACTAAGAAAATGCTCAAAGGAAAAAGAGTTTCCACAGATAGTTTGCTAAAATGGTATTGTGAATATGAAGGCCATTTGCATCTGTTTTGAAAAGAATTCTGTCTAAATTTATTTTTCTTTCCTATTCCTTAACAATGTAATATTCATTGAGTGCCTATGATGTTTCAGGGAATGCCTAAAACGTCTCAGTCAATGCCATGGCTCACCAAAGTCATAATTCAATAAGCCTGACCATATGATAAAAACTGTAAGTTAATTTCTTTTTGGTTGCTGCTGTCCATCAGTTAAAGAAGAACTGAAGAACTAGAGAAAAAACAACTGTGAGAGTTGTGCATCCATTCAAGAGTAGAGACTACTATTAGTTGATTAGAGCAAAACAGAGAAGTCCTGAAATGAATGCCATGGTTTGGCTCATTTTTAAAAAAATCACCACAGCTCTACAGCCATTAGATTCAGAACTATTGTCTAAGGAAAATGTGATGGTCAATTACATATAGTAGCTTCACCTACTTTGGGGGCATCCTTTGTGAGAAATGGAGAAAAAAGCCTTCTCCTTATTGTGAACAAATGATTTTAAAAACCATTGCTTTGCAACCGATAATAGTATGACGGAGCTGAACAAAGATTACCAAGTGATAACATCACAAGAGTGACCACGGATGTGACGTGATGTGCCTCCTGGTAAAACTATACACTATCACCTCCCAAGAAATTTGTATAAAAGAAAAAAAAAAAAACTCCCTGGAGGAGAGGAGAAAAGGAGAGGGGAGAAGAACATGAGGGATCAGGAAGCTTGAGTTGGGATAGGACACAGAAGGAGAGCAAGGAAAGAAATACCTCGATAGAGGGAGCACTAGGGAAAGTCCCAATCCACAAGGATAACCCATTAAGCAATAGTGAAGAGGCTACCTTAAATGCCCCTCTCCTATAATGAGATTGATGACTACCTTAAATTCCATCATAGAGCTTTTATCCAGTAGCTGATAGAAGCAGAAGCAGGAGATTCACAGCTAAGCATGGAGCCAAACTCCTGGAATCCAATTGTAAAGAGGGAGGAGTGATGAGCAAAGGGGTCAAGACCAGGTTGGAGAAACCCACAGAAACAGCTGACCTGAGCAAGTGGGAGCTCATGGACTCTCCAGTCTGACTGCTGGGGAACCAGCACAGGATCGACCCAGGCCCCCTGAACGTGGGTGTCTGTTGGGAATATGGGGCCTCTGGTAGTGGAACCAGTATTTATCCCTAGTACATGAACTGGATTTTTGAAGCCCATTCCCTGTTATGGGTAGTTTTTCCCCTGCCGGTCTGGATCCACCGCCACACCAGCCCCAAATAACACACAGAAATGCTGTATTTGATATAAAACTGTTGGCCAGGTACTAATTTCTTATCGGCTGGCTGCATCTTTAATATTAACCCATATTTATTAATCTAAGTATGTCCACGTGGTCTCATCTTACCAGAGAGAGGGCCAGGACCTCTGTTCCCTCAAGTCTCTACATGCTGACCCCTCCTTACTACTTCCTCTATCCTCCTTATCTCCTAGTCCCACCTGTCTTGCTTTCCTATTGGCCAACAGTGCTTTATTCATTAACCAATATGAGAAACATATTTACAGAATGACATCTCCCATCAATTCCCTATAGAGGATATTCTCTCAGCCTAGATACAGTGGGGAAGGGCCTTGGTCCTGCCCCAAATGATGTGACAGACTTTGATGATCCCCCATAGGAAGCCTCACTCTATCTGAGGAGTGCATGGGAGGTGGAATGGGAAGGGGACAGGGGAGGACAAAAGGAAGAGGGAACTGGGATTGGTATGTAAAATATGTAAAATAAGATTGTTTTTCATTTAAATAAAAAGAAATAAAAATCTGAATCTGATAATGTATTTATATGTAATTATCAATTTACAGCAAACATACAGAGCAGAAGCACATCCTAAACCAGACCTTGATGACTCAGCCAGTAAGATGCACCTTGTGGGATACTAACAAACCAATCATCTGATTCCTTCTACAAATAGATTGAGATACTAGGAGAGAGGAGAATAATCCCCAAGTTAGAGAAATACTGAGAACATAAGATCCTGTTGCTGTGTTTGAACTTTATGTAGATCTTGCTTTTAACAAACTATTAATAAAGAGTAAGAAAAAACCTATGAGATATTCAGAAAACTGAATGCTGACCAGGAAATATTTCATATTAGTTACTACTAGTTTTATTTTATCACATTAGTAATAATGTGGATCTATATTTCAAAGGCTATTTCTATTTAGAAGTATATAATAATATCATTATGGATAGTGTCATAGGGTAGCTAGAATTTTCTTAAAGTAATTCATAAATAGGGAGACATAATAAAGATATGAATAAAAGGAAACAGACTTTAAGTTGGTAATTAATTGTTCAACAGAGAACTGGAAACAAATGAGGTCAGTGGTATTATTCCATATGATTCTGAAAGATATGATTGACATGATCATAACAATGTAAATATTCCCAAATTTTGTTCCTTAAAAAAGAATCATTTATTTGATCTGTGAAACATTTACAAAATGTAATCATTACAAGACCACAAAAGAATCTTAATAAATTCAAAATGAGGAAGTATTTAATTAACAATATTCATGGGAAATATTATAAGAAATTAACAGCAATGGGAAGAAGGCCAAGTTTCTTAAGTAATTTGCATATTTGATGATTCAGTGTGATTGTGACTGAAAGCAGCCTTTGGAAAATTCCTCTATATTTCATATTGAATTCAAATCCAAAATAATAATGAAAGCAATTGTGAAAATTGAAAGAAACATAGGATATATAACAGAAATAAGAATTAATTAAAACGTGTACCTGGTATAAGAATTAGCAGATCAATGGAACCCAATATATAACCTCAAAATAGGCCTTAATGAATACAATAATTTAATATTAAAAAAGATGCCTAAAAACAGTTGGAAATATTTAATTAAGGTAGGGAGAAAGTTAAGTATTTAGAAATAAAAGCAAATCTAATCTGATATAAAACTAGATACGTTTTTATGTACATGCGTGCAGATAAGTGTGTGTGTGCATGTCCACATGTGGGTACACATGTTTGTGTCATGTTGTGTAGAGTCCCAGAGGTTAACTTCATATGCAACAGTTAAGCTCCTACCCACCTTGGTGTTTGAGACAATGTCTCTCACAGACCTAGAATTCCCCAAGTATGTTAGGCTGGCTAGCCAATTAAATTCAAGGATCTACATGTCTCTACCACCTCAGTGCTGAGATTACAAGAACATCCAATCCCATCAGCTTTGTACATGGGTTCTGGAAAATGGACTGAATCCCTAATGCTTGTGAGGTCATCACATTATGACTAAGCTATCTTGTTATCCCTGGACATGTTAATGATGCCTGTACATTCCCAGTGTAACTACATGTATAAATAGTAATCTATCCTGAGTTCTATGTGACCACCTTCCCTCAATCAAGTACATACTTTAGAATACACATGTTCTCCTATAGCCTAGAATACATCATTACATTTCAAGGGCATGAGCTTAACTACCAGGTCATTTTCTCAGATGTAGAACACTGAAAAACTGAATGATTCTAGCAATTAGAAGTCAAGGCATAAGAGATTATTAGCAAGGTACAATTCAATATTTCTATCATACAGTAGTATTGGGGAATAATTAATCTCTAAAAATTTTCTTCAGGTTTAATAAATAAAATTTAAACCTCTACTAAATGCCAAAAAACAATATTATAGGTACATCATTGAAAGCAATACAATTTGTATCTGCCTTGAAAAATGATTAAATTTTTCTAACAAGTATAAAAGTACAGACAAAACAGTTACTAGTTTTGCTATCAATTTTTAATATTGTATTAATTATAAGTTTATTATATACATGCATAGATATTATTATAACATTACTTTCAGATGCGATCATAGTTGTAGTGAGACAAGCTCCTGGCTTTTACACCATCAGTGTGCATATAAATTAGTAAAAGTAACCCATGCACTCATTTTCTGGAGAGTAATTTGGACAAAATCTGTTAACACCTTAAAAGGGCACACATTACTTGATGCAGATTTCATTTCTTGGTTTATAGTCTAGAGAAAAGAAACTATATACCAAGTTTCCTGCAGGAAGCAGTTTTCCGAATCCTCCTTTTGAATTGTGAAAATTGGGAAGCAGAGAATGTTAAAATAATTATGTTTGCAATAAAAGAAAAAAAAAGTCAGTCACTACCTTGTGAGGGTAGAGAAAGTGCCTAAATTTTTTCTGCATATCCTGACTTGATATCATAGGAACGCAAAAGGTGGGTACTTTTAAATATTCCGAGGCATGAACAAGGTCTAAGACAACAGCCAGAACGTTGCTGAGCTAGAATACAAAGTGCGCACCCTGCTTCCACAAATAGCACCTTACCCTACTGCACTATCACAGCATTTGCTGATTCTTTAAATACTCCAGAGGCAACGCTAACATTTTTCCACTGCAACATTTAACACAAAGCGGGAAAGTCTGCCATATCAAGCATCAAAAAGCCAGAGAACAAGAACGTGGTCAGCAATCTAGCATGGCTTACAGAACTAGCAGAGACAAAATTTCCGAAGACGCTCAATGAACATAAAAACTATTGAGTGTAGGGTTGGCGAGGTGGGTAGAGACAATTGCCCACAGAACTGGTGACCTGAGTTTTACCTCTGGATCCCACAGGAGAGAACAACACCCAAGATTTGTCCTCTGACCTCCACGCGTGTGCTGTGGCATGTGTGAACCTGAATTTATACACACACACGAACACACACACACTCACTCACACAAAAAGTAGAGTATTTTCATTTGTTAATTTCACTACTAAACTATATGGTTTGGAGGAAATTAACTCTGTTCCTAGAGGAGTAAAAGTACTTCAAAGATTTTGAAGTTTGATAATCTCCTTCAAAACGATGAATGTACAGGTTGATCAATGAGCAATCCCAATTTTAGGATTTGACCGTATAGATTCTATCTAGTCCATGTTATCAAAATATGTGCACAATGACATCAAGTCATTGTGCAAGTCACAGAAAATATTCAAATATACACGAGAAGGAATTGAATAAACCATGATATTGCAATACAACTCACACCATATAGCTGCAAAAATGAGTGCAGACGGTTTGTGTGTGCCGAGAGTAAAATCTACCTTGTTATATCAAAAAAGGAAACAAATATATGCACATGTGCATACTTGCTAATGTGTGTATGAAAATACTCCCTACCCATATCTGTCTTCTAACATGACCATTTCATATGTGTAATAATTTTAAACAAGCACTATGCTTCACAGATAATGGGTAACAAAGGAGAGGTGCTGTTTTCAAAAGCTCAGAGAAAATGGACATGGAGATTTCAGTGACTTTTGTCTTTTGATTGATTTCTTTGCTTTTTCTAAATGTATGTTATAAAACTATGTTTTAAACTTATAATATGTGAAGATGAAAAAATGCTACTTGGAGAGTGTCTACCTACTTTTGAAAAACAAAGTAAAAATTAATACATGAAAATAGAAAAATAAAGTAGGTAAAAGAAAAATTTATAAAATATTCAAGCCTTTGTGAGGAGAGAGCACCTTGGATTAAAAAAAAAAAAAAGAAAAAAGAAAAAAAAGCATTCATTTGAACTGGAGGTAAAGAGCAAATAGAATATCCCATTCTCTAATTAACCTAAATTCTACTTTGGTGAAATCTAGACCCCAGAATCTATCCAGTCAGAAAGCAAGCATAACAACAGATCCAACTGACTCACAGTTTTACAATTCTTAACCACGTGCTTCCAACATTTGTTTTTCTAAGGGAAATAGAATGTAAAGCTCTTTGTTGTGGTTAATATGGAGATATTGTCGAAGATTTCACAGTACATTTCTTTCATGATTGAAGATGAAAGAAAACTAGCACAGATACATTTGTGCAAAAAAAAAAAAAAAAGTCTCTACTGGATGGCATTGGACTTCTGCAAAAAATGGTGATGTGGTTCTCTTTGCTTTAGGTCCCAGGAAACCCACTTTGAGCAGCTGTGGTAAGTGCAAATCAATTACCTTCTCTATAAACAATGAACTTTGAGCTGGTCTGTTTTCCTAATTCAGTCCACATGTCTTTGAGTCTTCTTTATTTGTTTATTTACCTTTATGTGTGATGTGTGAGCATGGGCAAGCATGTTCAAGGGGAGGAGTGGGAGGGCGCATCCGTGGAGTCAGTCCTCTCCTTCTGCCATTACCCAGGGAGTCAAACTCAAGCCTTACTGAGCCATTATGTTGACATGTATGTACTTTTGTTGCTAAAAGTTCTTTTCTGAACTGGATATCAAGGAGGAAAGGAAACTTAAGATGTCTCCGGGGGGTAGGGGTACAGGGGGTGAGATGACACAGAAGTTAAGGGTGCCTAAGTTCAACTCCCAGGACCATCACAATGGAGTAAGATCCAACTCTCACAAGTTGTCTTCAGACCTCCTCATACATGCATTGGAAAGCCAGTGTGAGAATGTGTGTGTGTGTGTGTGTGTGAGAGAGAGAGAGAGAGAGAGAGAGTTTGAGTATGTGTGTGTGTGTGTGAGAGAGAGAGAGAGAGAGAGTTTGAGTATGTGTGTGTGTGTGTGAGAGAGAGAGAGAGAGAGAGAGTTTGAGTATGTGTGTGTGTGTGTGTGAGAGAGAGAGAGAGAGAGTTTGAGTATGTGTGTGTGTGTGTGTGTGTGAGAGAGAGAGAGAGAGAGAGTTTGAGTATGTGTGTGTGTGTGTGTGTGTGTGTGTGTGTGTGAGAGAGAGAGAGAGAGAGAGTTTGAGTATGTGTGTGTGTGTGAGAGAGAGAGAGAGAGAGAGAGAGAGAGTTTGAGTATGTGTGTGTGTGTGTGTGAGAGAGAGAGAGAGAGAGAGAGTTTGAGTATGTGTGTGTGTGTGTGAGAGAGAGAGAGAGAGAGTTTGAGTATGTGTGTGTGTGTGTGTGTGTGTGTGAGAGAGAGAGAGAGAGAGTTTGAGTATGTGTGTGTGTGTGTGAGAGAGAGAGAGAGAGAGTTTGAGTATGTGTGTGTGTGTGAGAGAGAGAGAGAGAGAGTTTGAGTATGTGTGTGTGTGTGTGTGTGTGTGAGAGAGAGAGAGAGAGAGAGAGAGAGTTTGAGTATGTGTGTGTGTGTGTGTGTGAGAGAGAGAGAGAGAGAGAGAGAGAGAGTTTGAGTATGTGTGTGTGTGTGTGTGTGAGAGAGAGAGAGAGTTTGAGTATGTGTGTGAAAGTGTGTGTGTGTGAAAGTGAGAGCATGTGAATGTGTGTGTACAAGTGAGTGTGTGTGAGTGTATAAGTGAGACTGTGTGAGTGAGTGTGTGTGTGTACAACGGATGCAACTCAAAACTTCTTAGCAAACTTCTTCCTCCCCTCCACTTCCTTCCTTGTCTTATATCTTTTCTTCAACTTGTTCTACATCACTGCTTTGCACCTGGGATGTTGTGACACAAAGGAAAAGATGATGGAAATAAGAGCAACTATTGATGTGGACGACATCAATATTAGAAAACCGTTTTCTGGTGCACTGTCTTAATCACTTTCTTTTTAAGAATCTTATTTTGAAGTGTAAATCTTTGTAGATTTGTTAGGATTTCACTATTTAGGTGTTGTCTCTTTAGTTGCTTTTTAAACACTGAATTTCTACAGCTTTAAAAGAAAACATGAAATATGGTTGAATGACTGACTTTAATTATTATACGACATGTGTAAGTATGATGGACTTCCTTTCTTGGCTTGGCATATGCTATGACATTTCCTTTCAAAAACAAATATATTTAAACAAAATCATTTATGGAACTAACAGAAAGAGGAAACTTTCTTTAACAAAAATGTGGACCCTGTGTGGCTAACCTCAATCAGAGGACATTAAGTATAATTCACGAAAAGCTTCAGCATTTTGGAGCACAATGTCCTCACTGAAGCTATGAAACCACACAAGACTGGTTTTAATGTGAGTGACTCAACAATTATGGCAGCTGTATCATTCTTACATGTGATGAAAGTATACTAATAAATTCAATGTGGAAGAAAATTTTAGTTTGAATTAGTCTTCCCAAAGAACTCTTAGGCATATACCCAAATAATCCACATCCATGCAACAAAAACATCTATTCAACTATGTTCATAGCAGCATTATTTGTAATAGCAAGAACCTGGAAGCAACCTAGATGCTCCTCAATTGAAGAATGGATAAAGATGTGGCATATTTACACAATGGAATACTACTCAGCGGCGGGTGGGGGTGGAGACAATGGAATCTTGAAATCACAGGCAAATGGATGGAACTTGAAGAAACCATCCAGAATGAGGTAACCCAGTCACAAAAAAATAGGAACATGGTATGTACTCAGTCATATATGGATTTTAGACATAAAGCAAAGAATCACCAGCCTATAATTCACACCACCAGAGAAACTAGCATACAAGGATAGCTACATTATCTACTCTTGATAAAAATCTAATTCTTGATTTCTACTGTCCCTTACATTTTACTTTGGAAATGTCACATCTTGCTGATCTGACACTCAAAGACATTTTTGGATCTGTGTGGGCACATCCTCTGTATTCACCATCCAGCCTATCATCTTTTCTCTACTGGGTAATTGCAAACTTTTCATAGGCTTTACCTGCCTTCACTCCAGGCTTCTTATATACTATTCTACACAGAGAATCTAGAGACTTTTCCATATAATATGAACCAACTGGTACCATGTCCTTGCTTAGATAAGCATCCCACTAATAATAAACGTTGGTAATTATGACTGGTTTAAGAGGCTCTACAAAAAAACATCTCATCCCCATTTTTCATTTCTAGCTCATCTAGTACCATCTTTTCTCATTCCCATGTCATCCAGGTCACAGTGGATTTTCTTTGTTCCCTACACACTCATGTTGTCATTAATTTAATACCAGTGTGGCAGCGGCACCACTTTAGAATCATCAGATAAATCTTTAGATCCCCAGTGTCTAGATCATTCACTGCTCCACTTGTCCATCGATTCCTCTGCGCTGAGCACAATTCTGTTCCTAAGCACATCACACTTCACTGGTAAGTCTCCCTTTGTTTATTCCTTTGATGATCTTGGTGAACCTTTTTCAAGAATATCAGCCCCATGGGAGAATGATTTTATCTACCATCTTAGCTTCTACATCTTAATCTCTTTTCCTCCATCCATTGAAATGCTAAGGTTGATCTAATATGTCTTAGAAAATTTTTATGACAAATTTAACAATATATCATCTAGATAAGGTATGTTTTCAAAAGAATTTAATGACTCTTTCACTTACTGGAAATTATCTCTCAATGGAGTAGCTCTAGGAAATAAATAACAGTTGAGAGGGTATGTAATTTTAGAGACAGTGATAAGAGCTGCTGCCATAACATAAGAATTTTACCACTAATAGAGAATAGTTACCCTCAAAAGATTCAACTGTAAACTATTTATCTGACTATTTCCCACTTTGATTTCTTGACTATTTAAAGTATTTCATTGAAAATTATAAATAGATAGCATAGTAAGAAGGAATGCCTGATGAAACTTCTAAAGATACAAATGAAAAACTGATTTCTATGTTTCTATAAACTTACAAAGTTGGCTCACAAACTTACAGTAAAATTGACTGACAGATAATAAGTGTGAAGAACTGTCCTGCAAGCTAACTTTTTTTCTGTAAACACCTTTGATGTGCAGGTGCTAATATAAAAATGTACTGAGCTAGTAATTCAGATCTGTGTTTTAAGTATTTTATTGTCACATAAAGGACATATTCAATGTTCTAACGTATTGATTGCCTGATTCAAATTGCATCTGGGAGAATAAGAGTTAAAGGATCTTACCTTGTTGTCTACAGTGGCCTTAAACTGCCTATATAGTGCGTGATGGTCTCAGCACAGGCTCTTTCGACCTCAGCATGCTCAGTACTGAGATTACTGGTATGCAGCATCACACCTTGTCAAAATTATGTTCTTGATGTCAATGACCAAATCTAATTAGTAAATATTTTCTTGAAGTTTTTTTCCTTAAACATATGTAAAATATCTTGTGTGATATTAAAATAGTAACTTCTTCAATGGCTATATTAGAAATTTTATATTTGTCTCTAAATTATGTCCTATGGAATACGCAAAGAAAATTTAAAAAATGACTCAGTGTTGTGCTAATAGGTCAAATCTAAGTTACTGTAAAAGTATCAGAGACTCATAAGTGGTATGGCTAGTCTTCCTAATAAAAAGGAAGTGGTTAAGTTCATAATGCCTGAATAGTTATTTTGTATCCATAATGAATAAGAAAAATTGCATTTGTACTTTATTATTTATTAGAAACTTAGTAACTCTTAAGTATGATTTCATCTTTCAAAGATAAAGAAATGAGAGATAAGTAAGGAATGTGGTAACAGTGAATGGTGATGGCATTCATATCTCACTGGTCATATTTTTAGGATTCCCAAAGCATGAGAATATGGCTCAGTGGTGAATCATTTGCCTATTATGCATACAGACCTGGGTGAATCCCCCACTATGGTAAAACCAAAACTCTGCCCCAATATGCCTTCAAAATGACCGTTTTCTCAGGTCAAGCTCATCACATCATCATAGTCACAAACTTACTTAAATTCCCCTGGGCAAAAATTTTAAATCACAGCCACACAAAGCTGAACGTTTCTGTTCACTAAGCTGTGGGTGGGGTTGCTATAGAAGTTTATATACCAACCACTGGTTTAAAGACCAACAGTGATGGTATGTATTCCTGTAATAGAATTCAAAAGTGAATGTACCACTGTGCAAGTTAAATAAATAAATTAATATTAATGAATTTAATTTTGGTTAAAAAAAATTATCCATGAGTGCTCCTTTGAAAAAATCAGAGCAGTGAGACAAATTTGAAAACTGAGAGGACAAATTAAACTGAGCAGCAATATCTGTCTCTAGGAGCAATCTCTGTGGTGATCATTTTACAGATTCTGAAAAACATTCAATATATTCAAGCAGACTATAAAGATGTTTTGTGAAAATGGAACACACACACACACACACACACACACACACACACATCTACCTTCTGATGAGCAGACAAGAAGCCCAACTTGGAATTTCAAATTAACTTTTTGTATGATGCATTATTTAATAAATGTTAGCATTAATTTTTAAAAGGTTTAATTTGCATACCATTACTGGGCCAAATGGTTGATGAGGATCACAATTAAAGGAGATGCACCATTCATTTACTAAGAAGGAAAATCCAACAAAGTCAAATCTTCATCATTAAGCTGAATAAAGGCAGCCTATAACTGCCCAAAAGGTAGAACTCTCTGACAGATGCAATTTAACTCATGATTATTTAAATCAACTTCCTTTATGCATAACCCTAAGCAAAAGCTCAGTGTCTTCTCAAGGATTAGGCTGGGTTTCTTTTCCTTAATGCTTTGGACTTCAGCATGGGAAAAAGCCTTTTTCAAAAGGAAATCAAACGTGCTATTTGGGTTTGGAGATATAAACAAAATGTGGGAGAATTTCTTGTCTCTTAATGTTATATTGTGGACATGGAGCACCTTTGCAATATGGAAGACACTTCCCTCATTCGCTAACTAGCATTGGCTCTAACAAGACTCAAGCTGTGTTTATTTCTAAGAAGTTACACATACGAGGGAAAGAGGTGGAGGTAGCGCATGGAGGCCCTTGTCAGAGTTCACCAGTTACCAGATTGTATCAACGTAAGTTCTGATTTTAATTTTTTGCAGTTTTTAAATTTTATCATTACTTGTGGGAAGAGAGGGTGTGTGTGTGTGTGTGTGTGTGTGTGTGTGTGTGTGTGTGTGTGTGTGTACGTGCATGCCACACATGTACATAAAGATCAGAGAACAACTTTTTGCAGTTAGGTCATTCCTTCCAGCATTGGTTCCGAGGATTAGCCTTAAGCCCCATGGCTTGCACAGTGGGTAGTGTTTCCTGCTGAGCCAAACTTCAGGGCCCTTGATTTTGTTTTTAATGAGGAATAAGTTTTATGATTAGATTTTACTTTTATGTCAAAAAGTTATGAATGTCTTAGATAGTTACCCTGCCAATCTTGTCCTTCCTGATTTCTTCTTTTATTTCAAGAAAAGCTATGAAGAAAAAGTATTTTCATGTTTAACTCTCCACTACCTTTTGAATTTATTTTGCCACATACAATATGATAAAGTGTGACTTTCCAAATTAACAAGTTAATATAACACAAGATGAGATACTTACCATATTTGTACTTTAATTCAGGTAAAGAAATTTATCTTTGCTTAGACAATAATATTTGGCAAAGATATATGTAAATATTCTATCATCAAATAAATGTTTGGCCACTTTCAATGTCCATCATAGTCCACTGTATTATTCTTGAGCAAAAAAATAAAAGCAATGTTGTGATTTTGTAATCTAAATGAAATCAAAAGTTTTTTCAATAATAGTCTATTCAGAAAATAAATATGTTTGAAATTCATTTTTGTATTGGAAAGATATAAGCTAAAGTATCCATTTAAATTGAAGAGCTGAATCTTATCTGCTGATAATCAATTTTCCAAAAGTGGGTAAGGAGATAGACAGCTGTAAAAAATGAAATAATGCTTGGGGTACTTTGCGTCCTACTCATAAAGATGTTACTCTTCAAAAGGAAATTGTTTTCCACAAGAACTATGTCCCTCATGTGGACTAATAAAAGAACAAGGTTCCCATGTCTACAAGAGCCCTCATCCCTCCCCACAACTCTCAGAACACGTTAGCCATGTAACAAAAGACCCATGTAAGAAGTAACTGACCCACAAGTAAATTTTGAAACTATTCTTTCTAACTTGCTTGTGGGGAACTCTCTAGATAGTTGAAGTTTAAAATTGTCCCCATCAAATTAAATTAGCTTGGCAGCTTATTTGTATAGAAACTCCCATGCAAACCAAGTGGGAGACTCTATAGTTGACAGACATGTAAATGACATATATAAAATCAATACCATCAACAATGGAAGTTACCAGTTTTATTTATCTCCGTCAAGTCATGTATCGGGCCTTTTAAAAACTTCTTGGATTGCTATTATGATAGCGAGACCATGGTTTAAGCAATTAACATAATGCAAAACATTTTATAGCTGGAATGGAACTATTTTATATTTAATCTACTGTCAGTCAGTAGGTTACTTTTGGTGCTTTTTGTTTGAAGTAGAACCTTGCTATATCACTCAGGCTGATGTGGAATTTTGTAGTCACTGCTGGCTTCCATTTTGTGATTAACATCCTACCTCAGCCTTCCCCTGAGTGCTGAAACACACAGATCATTAATTCTTGATAGATGAGTGACTTCAGAGGTATTTAATATCACAGAATATGGCAAACACTAAGTAAATTACTTTTTTTTTTTTTTACCTTACTGAAGGAGTGGGCACAAGGCACTCCTTTTCCTTAAAAAAATAAAAAGAAAAAATACATGAAGAGCAAAAGAGTAAAGTTTATGCATTCTGAAGTAGTAGAGCTATATATAGACCCATAAAGTGAGGAGAAATATGCATTGAACCAAAAGAGCGACTCTATGTTTTGTTTATAATTTTAAAATAATTTGATAATAATCTGAATATATAATATATAATAATGGAACCTCGAAAGAAGAAATGGAGAAAAAAATAACACTTTCATTTTGGTAACAAAGACCTATATGACTTTAATAAATTTCACAGGTCTAAATTTTTTGTTATCTTTACAACTAAACTTTAATCTGAGGTTCCTTCTTGCCTTAATATGTCATGATTAAAACAGATTTTATAAATATTCCAAACAGGAAATATAAATGGTGATTTCTGTGATATGTGAATGGCCTAGTTCATGAATATTAATGTGGAATTCAAATATCACAAACTATATTTCTGAAAATTATCTATGATATTTGCTGCCTCAATAATAATACAATGAGAGCAACTGTGCTAATGGGCAGCTCTTTGCTAAGACTTCACACTTGCACAAGAAGAACATGAAGGTATTTTGGATGCGTAAATGAAGAAATGAAGGATTTCACTTCCAGTCTACAGGGAAGGGAAGAGCAGAAATGGGTCTCGAACCTGTACACCTCAGGCTCAAAACTTAACGCCTGATACAACAGCCTCTCTGGTGAGAAGTTTATCGCATTGCCATCTTATTCACTGGCTTTCATATAAAATGTATCAGTGTTCTGAAAGTTATTTTACATTTTGTTATTAAACATTCTAGAAAAAAATATTTAAAGGAAAAATAAGTTTTGAGGGTGTCATGTAAGTGAAGTAAAGTATGCCACTTTTATAGTATTATAGTATAATGTTTTAATTGAAAATGTCTTCAAAAGCAGTAGCAGCTATCTGAACACAGCACAGTTCAACTTAATCATCAAATTTCATGGCATCTCTGCACACAACCAGAGCTGAAATATCAACTTGAGCACTGAGTGTCTATGTAATTTTGAATGAGCCATTTGTCCTCTTGTGCTTGAGTCTTATTCACATAAAATGTAGACTTTAAAAATCCTACATATCTTCATGATAAAGGTCTTGGAGAGATCCGGGATAACAGGAACATACCTAAACATAATAAAAGCAATATACAGTAAACCAAAAGCCAACCTCTAACTAAATGAAGAGAAATTTAATGTGATCCCTCTAAAATCTTGGATAGGTAGGATCAACATATTAAACATATTAAACATATTGGCAATCTTGCCAAAAGCAATCTATATATCCAATGCAATCCTCATCAAAATCCCAGCACAATTCTTCACTAATCAACTTTATATGGAAAAAAACAAAAGACCCAGGATAGCCAAAATAACCCTGTACAATAAAGGAACTTTAAAAGGCATCACCATCACTGACTTCAAGTTCTACTATAGAGCTATAGTCCTGAAAACAGCTTCGTATTGGCACAAAAAGGAATCAAATTGAAAAGCCTGATATTAACCCACACACCTACGAACAACTGATTCTTGACAAAATAGCTAAAATTCTACAATGGAAGGAGGAAAGCATCTTTAAAAAATGGTGTTGGCATAACTGGATGATGGTATGTAGAAGACTACAGATAGATCCATGTCTCTTGCCATGGACAAAACTTAAGTCCAGATAGATCAAAGACCTCAACATAAATTCAGCCACACTGAACCTCTTAGCAGAGAAAGTGGGAGGTATCCTTGAATGAATTGGTACAGGAGACCACTTCCTGAACTCGGGGCTCAGGTGGAGGGCCTGGACAGTCTATGGGACCTCTGAGTGGAACCAGGATGTGTCCCTGGTACATAAAAGGACTTTGGGAGCACATTCTCCATGGAGGGATACTCCCTTAACCTAGAGACAGGAGGGTGTGCCTAGGCCCTACTCCAAATGACTTGGCAAATTTGGATGGTCCCTCCTGAAAGTTCTCATCCTCCTGGTGGAGTGGATGGGGAATGGGATGGAGGGTGGGGAGGTATGGGAGGATGAGAGGAAGAGGGAACTGGGATTGATATGTAAAATAAGAAAAAATAATTTAAAAAAGGAAGGTAATTCAAAAGGGATTTTTGAAGACATTTGAAAGCTTTCTTCAGAAGTTAAAGCTCTTCCACATATTGTTAATGGAGAAAACACTACATAAAATTTGTTGTCTTCTTGACATTTCATTACAGAAACTTCTGACAGAGAAGTGAATAGGTTAAATATTAAAAATGTTGATAAAAGCAGAATTAATGTGAGAAAATTAGCGTTCTCCTAAGCTGTGGCTGGGATTTTAATTGATATAAAAATTTGGCAATGTCTTTTGAAATTGTGAGCTGTGTCTAGCCTTTGATCTATCACTTCTCCTGTAGAAATGTTCCCTGAGGGAATATTTACAAAGTTTTCAAAGGATAGAAGCTGGTTCATTTTTAAATAGCAAAGTATAAAGGAAATAGCAAAAACACATATTAAAAACTATAAAACATCCATATAATAGAAAACTATGTCATGTATAAAGGATATTGTACAGGCACCACAACACAAAAATGCCCAAGGATGGTTGTATACTGTCAAATGAACATGGAAGTCACCAACTTGTGTGTGCACCATAAAGCAGTTTCTTACATTTGAACACGTATTGCAGAAGGGCCAGAAGAACACAAGCATGAAGCAAGATGTTACTAATGACTAGCCTCATGAATGAAATGGGTGGTGCTAAATGGACTGAGTTGGGAAACACTTGCTTATCTTATGTGTCCTGGTTTTACTTATTTGTCTCTAATTAGGAGCATGAGCTTTTCAGAAATACAGTATTATTAGGAATTTAATAGTATTAAATGCAAAGAAAGCAACAATCCATTTATATTGCAGAGCCAGTCACATTTTATTTCTTAACATTCTACTTTTAAGATTTATATTCATTGCAATCATATATGTATGTGCATGTTTTTGAGACTGTATGTCATGTGTATAGGAGTTTCTATGGAGGCCAGAGTGTCAGATCACCTAATGCTACAGTTATAGGTCATCATAAGCCTCCTAACATGAGTGCTGGAAAACAACAGAACTTGGGTCCTCTAGAAGGTTAAGATGCTCTTAACCAGTAAGGCATCTATCTCTCTAGTCCCACAAGTCACATTTTCTATCATGCTCAAAGGTAAATAAAGTAATGCAAATAAATATTCATGAAGTAAATATCAGAGGACATCTAAAATTACCTAGGATGTTTTTTGAGATGTGTGTCTTTTAAATGAAGAGATTATGTCCTACTATCATATCAACACTTTTCTAAATTGTGTGTAGGTTTCAAAGGTAAACTATGATAGAGGCATCGTTTCATTCCTTAATGATCTTTAGCCCCTTATTTTTATCTCAGCCATTCACATAGGAATTCTTACATATGTAAGCCATCATGCATTCAGAAACCTATCATCATACCAATCACTAGGTTTACAGATTTTACTTTTCATTGATGAAAATATTGCCTCAGTAATTTCATTCAGATTACCACTAGAGCAAAGTCATTTGCTGACCAATTCTATTTACTGAGTAGTCGGGTCCAAACACCTTAGTAAGTATTTTGTACCTGTTGGCAGCTCAAAACTTCTCAAACTATTGAGTCCTATTAGAAACCACTAATTCCTTTATCACATCTTTGTTAACTTTTGTGTTATACTTGCTCTTGACCACAATCACAGCAAAAATTTCAGAAATACACATTGAAATGAATACATTGATCAAATATTGAAGCCAAAATATCTTTATATGAGTTGTTCATTCTCTGCCCAACAATAGCCAGGTTGCTTGTCCTGAACACTTCTGCCACTGTACTCACTAGCACATGGGATGGTTCCTTGGTGCATAGACATAGACCATCAGTCTAATGAGATAGCTGATTAAATAAAGCATGGACTACAGTTCATGTAATGAGTCTGGTGATAGCGATGAACCCCAACTGACTTGACAGATGAAAAGTTTCTATTACAGGCTGTGAGTATTTGTAAAGAGTCAGGAAGAATCCAATGAGACTTATTCTGTACTTCAAAGACAAGTTCTAGGGAAGAAACGTTGTGTCTACCTCAGTCATCTGTGCCTCTAGCAGGCATGCTGCGCCACATATAGCAGACAGTAAGTGAACATTCATTAACCTAGAAATTGGGATTCACACCTGGGGATAAGTGTTGAAAGTTATGTGTATGCAGGTGACCATAATATACTATATCCAGAACTTCTATTACTTCAGAGGATAACTTCTTTTATGATGTAAACATAAGAATCGATGTATGTAGATGGATTTTACTTGGGGCTGCCAGCTCACCAAAAATGACACTTAATTTTTTTTTATTATGAAAGCTTGGCTTATAGCTTAGGATTATCCAACTAGCTCTTATGACTTAACCCAATTATATTAACCTAAGTTTTACCTCATGGCTTTTTACCTCTCTTCCATCTCACACCTCCTGTTTTCTCACTATATCTTTTGGCATCTCTCTAGTGCCTGGATTCATCTCTCCTTCATTTTCTTTCTCTATCCAGAAGCCCTGCCTAACCTTTTCCTGCCTAGCTATTGTCCATTCAGCTCTTTTTAAACCACTCAGAACACTCCTTGTCAAAGGCACATCTTCACAGTATACAAAAGGATTGTTTCACAACCAATGTATTATAGAATATGTTCAATAATAAGTAACAGAATATGACAATAATCACAGAGAATAAGGAATGGGGATATTTGAAAGAAACTGATAGGTTTAACATTCATACTATAAATGCAAACAAGAAAACAATCAGAGAAGAGTGTACTTGGTGACACAATATCAGGATTAGAATGAAATCATGGGCAGTGTAAACAAATTCAGATGACAAGAAAGAATAATAGAAATTGGCAGGCTATAAAGAAGATATACAAAATAAAATGCAAAAACAGAATCCATCACAGTCATGGGCATGGTGGTTCAGTAAAACAAGCTGTCACCCTCTTTAACTTTATACTTAAAAACTGTAAATTTTGTACAAACATTGGCCATAATTTAGAAAGTTTAACTTGTCATTTTATAGCTTACACATTGTTTTCAGGTGTGACAGCATTGAATAGCATCTAGTTCTAGAATTACATAAACAGCAGTGGAATTAGAAATAACCGGGCTTTTTCCTGATATATATATATATATATATATATATATATATATATATCAGGACTATTAATATGAAATAAAATGTCTTCTACTGTATTTAACATTTAAAAGTGTGTTGTGCACAGACCCCTGTATATAACATTCCTCCCCTGACCCCATTTTTTGTTTTTCACAAAAATATCTGCTGATACCTACCTACATGATCATGCAGATATTTTTATTTTGTTCTTAGGATATATCAAATGGTACTGATAGATTTGTAATCTTAAACCATCCGTGCAAGACTAGTACAAATTAAGCTTGTTTATGTACTACTTGTAAGTTGGGAGCTTTGCTTTGACTTTTAGAAGTGAGATTATTCTCTTGCTTTGTCTTTGCTGTAGCTTTATGGAATTCTCTTAATATTATAGTTAGATTAGGGCTGGAGAAATGTCAGCTGTTAAAGGCTAGGCTCACAAGCAAAAATATAAGAATTATAGTTATCCTATAAGTGAATTCTAAGATTTCCTTCCTAGTGTACTAAAGCTTTGGGTATTTCTGTGTAGCAGAATCATGCATCTTCTTGTGCATATTTGACAACTTTCTCTAGTTCTTCTAGATTATTTAATTAATTTTGTTCATTTGTATTATCTATAAAGAATACTTTGATTTTCCTAAGATGTTCTGCTTTATAAAATTTGAGTTAAGCATATTTGAACATTATAGTCAAATGTTTAAATATGCTGTTCATGATTTTTATATTGCCTCTGTTTTCTCATTTATATACAATTAACCTTTTGTGATTGCCTGCATTTTATTGGTTTTCCCCTATCAGAGGCATCTATTAGGTTTATTTGTCAATTACATATTTTCTGTAGTTTATCCTTATATTTTAGATTATTTCACTGTTCTTTTTATTGATTTTTGTTCTTAATTAATTTGAATTTATTAATTTTATTACTTGGAAAGACATTTAAAATTATTACAACCTCCCAAACAGCTTTGGCTGTCTTCCATGTGTTTTAATATATGAAGATTTTCTGAAAAAGTGTGTGTTTATTACAGTTTTTGTCTCTTCAAGAACTGATTTTGCATTATGTCTCAGACAGTGAGGAGCTAGCAAAGGTTTTGACCAGGGAAATGATACAATCACATCTATAAGGAAATAGCTGACAGCATTGTGGAGAATAGATTGCAATAAAGTGACACTTTGGATGAGGTTTAAGTCTGTGGCAAGTGTGTATGTAAGAAGCGATGGCTCTAATAGGAACAAAAGTCACATAGCTCATCACCAAGGAGCTGCAGAAAAGGAAAAGGAGGAAGCATACATGTCTGATCGTAAACATAGGCAAATGTGGGGCGAGCTATCTGAGATGATAGCTTCAGACAAAATGATAGTCCGGAAAACAAGAGCAGTGGGAGTTTCCAAACAGAGCGTAAGAAACAGCTTTGTAGATCGTTTGGCACTAGTTCATAGCCACGGCGCTTTATAAAAAAAAAAAAAAAAAAAAAAAAAAAATCAGGTTTGGCTGGGGGAAAGTATGTTAGTGTCAACAACCAGCCAGAATGGTGAACCTAAATTCCACTGAGGAAGAGAGGTTCTACAGAGAAAGGGAGAGGTTGAACCTAAATGGAGCTATCCATGGTTAGCACTGGCGTGCCAGCAATGGAGAAAGGAAGACGATGATAAACATTATTGTTAGAATCAGATAACATCATATCATCAGTTTCTTAAGTCTGAATCTTTACCAGAAGTAGCCATTTCTTTTAGACTTTTGTATATTCTCAGCCTTTGTTAAATCTCCCCTCCTCTCTTTTCCCAGAAGTGTTCAGCGCTGCCCTCTGAAGCTCCTATCCTATGGGTAACTCTCCTACATCTTGCATCCTTGTCTCCTCTACAACATTCTTTTGACATATTTTCAATTAAAGACTACCTATTCTCCAAGCCCTAGGCTGTGAATTAATCGTGCCATACAGACCAGTAAGAAAAGCTGGCTAAAATTGTTTAAATATTGGCTTGAAAATGAGATAAATGAAGGCTGTCAGTTCTTGAGGGTCTTGAATCCCAGAGGGAAAGAAAGTCAATTGAGATAAGGCATTATTCCACCAAAAGCATTTGCTGACTCCCAACCGGGAGAAGCCAAAGAGATAGTGGTCTCAGAGGGATAGGTGTACTAGGAGCATATTGAGAATCTCCACAGGGTTTTAGAGAACAAAAATTAGAACTCAGCATGTGGCTTGAGATGCCAACATTCCCAAGGAAAGTTCATTGAAGAGGTTTCCTCTCAAGAAATTTGTCCAGTTGCAAGTTCTGTGGAGCTGTTCAAGTGATGGCTGAAGACCGGGAAGCCATTCAGACATCTCCAGTATCTCCTGATGCTCATGCACAAAGGCCTCAGAGTATGGGAAGGAGGCAAGGCATTAGCATGTATTCCTGACTCATGATTAGGTACAAATAAGAACATTCAGGCCAGTGTTCCTGGAGGTTCTAAAACCCACATTCTACCAGATCAATTCAAGACTGAATTCAGCTCTTTTTCAATTTAATTTAAGAAACAAATTGTGTCATTTCTGGGACAAAGTAATATACCCTTCACCTTAAGATATTTTTATAGCTTTCCATATGCATTTCCCAGTATACAATAGAAAATTATGGGACATACTTGGCAGCCTATTAGAGGAAATGAAAAGGTTAAAAAGTATACAGTGGAATTAAACCCACTTGTAATGTAGCTGCCAATCAAATATAGCTCTAAATATTATGCTTAATACATTGTAGACATTCTAGAAAAAAAATGAAATCATAAAAGCATTTGCCAGGAAAACAATACCTATGGTGAAATCATATGAATAAGAATCAGGCAGAAATTCGAAAATGAAAGAGTTGCCACTTAAAAAAGAAATAAAGGAAACAAACCACCAAAAAAGTGAGAGTTTATCAGCAGATTTTAAAACATTAAAGTGACTTGGAAAATCATCATATCAGATAGTAGAAGTTATCTAGCCTGGGTCAGAAAGGTAGTGATGTATGGGAAAATACAGAAAAGAACAAAGGTTCTTAGAGCATGGAAAAAATCATCTTAATTGACACATAGTTGAAATTCAGGAGAATTAAGAAAACACAGAAACTACAGAAATATTGCTGAGAAGTTTTCAAAACTAACTGAAGAACCCAATCCAAAGATTTAAGAAAGGCTATAAAAACCAAACAGAGTAAATGAATTAATATGAACACCAGGAGACAAACCAACAAAAGATTAATTCATACACAGTTTACAACAACACTGATGAAACCAAAGGTATTCTCAAAACATTCTCAAATATCACCTACATACTTTGTAGGTATTCTGCCTACAAGGACTAGTTGACTCTTCAAGGAAGAACTGTAGACATAAAATAAGAGGAACTCTTCTATTGGCCATGAAAGAGTTCCCACGTTTAGAAAGAACATTTAAAAATAAAGCAGCAGTAAAAATCTTTTCAAGCCGGGTGGTGGTGACACATGCCTTTAAACCCAGTACTCTGGAGGTAGAGCCAGATGGATCTCTGTGAGTTCAAGACCAGCCTGGTCTACAAGAGCTAGTTCCAGGACACCCTCCAAAGCCACAGAGAAACCCTGCCTCAAAAAACAAAACCAAAAGAAAATAAAACAAACAAACAAAAAAAAACTCTTCAGATAAAACGTAAATCATAAATAGATTACTATAAGAAAAATAACATATATATATATATATATATATATATATATATATATATATATATATGTACTTTATGGTACTTTATGACCAGGAGACGAGTGTTTACACTGGATTAGTTCTTCCCCTAAACCTTGCTACCAATGTTCCCTCATGTTTAAGGTGACCACTCACTTTAGGTTTCTGTCCATTGATTAAACTCATCATTATCAATTGAATATTTCTCTTAGGTTTTTCTAACCCTTTGGAGTTGTTATCTTAATTCCAGTTTTGATCTTCTCTTCCCCCATGATCTGCATCCCAGCCTCTTCCTCAGCAGCTTCATTCTTGTACGCTATGTCAATGTCATTGAGGAAGCTAGACTTCCAGAGTTCAAATACAAGTGTCTCTCCTGTTTTGAACTACAGCAGAGACTCTCTGTTACTTTCACCACAATCAGTCAAATTCTGTGTGTAAAAATATGACCATTGAGTATTTGGGTTCTCCATCAATTGTACTCTGGCCGTGCAGAATCCTGTGAAGCTCTCAGAATGTACTACCTTCTGCTCTGCCTGAACGCTGTTGAGTACATCACTCGCTTTGCCAACATGCCTTGCAAGAGCAACAGTTATGGATACTAACTTTCCACTCTTCTGCAACTGCACCTGTGCCTGAGTCTGAGTCTGTGCCACCAGGGCCAGCTGTCTAGCACTTCCCTGGAGGCTAGCTCACCAAAAAGAGACAGCGCCATATCTAGGGTCCAGCTTCTTGGAGCCATGTAACAACCATCAAGGGGTGGAGTCAGCCCTCACCAGGTTTCCCACTTCTCCAGGGTGAGCTCTACTGGGCTGCCCAGGTGAAATGTGAACCATTTCAACAACTCTCATGCATTTGGGGCCAGCTCTCCCACACTGCCCAGAGAGGGGTGGAGCCAGCACAAGGACTGATATTTTTTTAAAAGGCCTTTGTTTAGTTATGTGATGGGGGATGTCCTTCCATAATATGTTTCTCTTTTTAGTTGATGAATAAAAAACACTGATTGTTCAGTAACCAGGCAGGAAGTATAGGCAGGACTACCAGACTAGGAGAATTCTGGGAAGACGAAGACAGAGAGGAGCCTCAAGAGAGACACCATGTAGCTGCCAAAGGAGTAACAGGTCCAGGTAGATACATAGTTTAATAGAAATGAGTTAATAATTAAGAAAGAGGTAGTCAATAAGAAGCTTGAGCCATGGGCAAACAATTTATAATTAATATAAGCCTCTGCATGTTTATTTGGGACTAAAGGGCTGTGAGACCAGGCTGAACAGGAAACTCCCACTTCAGTTATATGTATGTAAGGAGGTATGTACCATTGTGCGGGTATGTGCACAGGAGTGCAGATGCCTATGGAGACCAGAGACACTGGATATCTCTGGAGCTGGTGTTATAGGTAATTGTGAGCTGATGGACTCATTTTCTGGGAACCAAACTTGAGTGCCTGTGGAAAAGTAGACCATGATATCTCTCCATCTTCAAGAAGGAATATTTTTAATGTTGTATCTTTCTCTATGTAGAATGCTTTTGTCCTGATACTTTTTTCACTCTCTATGAATCTTGCAAGATATTCCAAGTATTTTGCATAGCAGGTACACACACTTAAACCCTAAGCTCTCCTTGGATGCCTTAACCCCTGTGGCATCCAGAACTACATATCAACCTTGTGTACCTGTAGGGACTGAGTGCTTGATGTAACTAACTCACAGTTCTTTGGAGAGAGATGCTTCCCTTTTCTACCATATATTTAACCAGGAAGTGACCAGCTGTTTCTTATGATTTCCTGTACTTAGTCTCCGTAGACTTACTGGGGGAGACCTAGGAACTTCCTCCACTACATGCCACCTCACTCAGGTCAAAACAATGGGTCAACACATGGTGGACTGAAACAACCAACACAGTGAACAAAGCTAAACCTTCTCCTTTCATAAATTAATTTTCTGAGCATTTCACTCTAGGAATGGAAAGATGTCTACCGTGCAACTCAATTTCCATTGAGGAACATTTTGTTTGTTTAACCAATTTCCATAACATTTTGCCAGTTAATTGAATCAAGCACTTAAAAAATATATCAATGAATTTTCAATGTGGAGATTGGCAGAATGGACTTTATTGTTCCTTGATATGTTTTGTATATTATTAATGTGAATGCTTCATATTGTCCTTAATTAGTTTGGTATAAATATGCATTCTGTGGTTAAAATGGAAATGTATTGTGTGTATAGAAAGATTAATGCACAACTATTATCATATGGTAAAGTATTTCAACACTCTAACACATTCCACTTTATATACACAGAAATAAACCAAGTCATCTAAAATGTTTATTACACTGAATGGGGGCATGTCCTTCCCAAGTTCCCCCTCTGCTTTGTAAAGGGGCTTTCTCTCTGTTCACTTACTGCATGTGTGTTTTCTCATCCCTAATAAAAACACTTTACTGGCTGGAAAAAAATACATTTATTATACTTATTAACACCATTGTTCCTACCTTTTAGTCATGAGTGACACTAAATTGAATGCATTAAATTAGGTTCAGATTAGATGGTATTTTAAGTCTGTGCTTAACACTGCTATCACCCTTGGTGGCTTTCTGGGAGAGCTGGTTCTTCAGAGATGACTAGAGAGAAATGCTACACTTGCTTTTGCTTTGCTTGTTTGTGTTTTTTCAGTGAGGAACCGGTTATTTTAAATCTCAACACCATCATCCAGTGAAATGTACTTGGCAAATTAAAAGAGTAACAACAGCGATTTCCCATGAGAATGAGAGCATTGCTTCTACCATGGCCAGAGGCAGTATGCCTGAGTAACACATAGCTTGGAGGCTTCCCTCAGCTGTTGCTATGGTTATAAATGCATGAGCACTTGCTGGCAGGACCTCCTTACCCTCAAAGGTTCCTATACAAACTGATGTGAGCCATAATCACGAAGTTCTTTTCAGAAATGATGTTACTAGTAATACTGCCAGAATGTTTGCCAAAGTCACAAAGACAAACAATAACAACGCATTTCTGTCTACTCCTCTCTTATTCCTCATTAAATGATTCTCCAGACCTCAGCTAAATACATTGCCTCTATAGACCTAATCTTATTATTCTCATTCTTATTAAAGTAGAAACCTTGGGTAAACAATGAAAGCAGAAGTCCAAAAGCACAAACTACCTATGGCTTGGTTTTGTCCTGTTCTTTATTTTTTTTTTTTTAATATTATCATTATATGATTTGGTATAACTGATTATTAAATCTTGGAAAGCAGTATCTTTTACAGTCATATTGCTTATGAAGAAAAGAAGAATATGAGAAAATCTCTCTCCCTTTGTGTGTGTGTGTGTGTGTGTGTGTGTGTGTGTAAAATAACACAACCCATTAGTAACCTCCTGAAATCAATTTTGTTTCCACATTATTTCTCATACTCTGTAATTATCTTTATTGGTATCTTCCCCCTATTTTAAAATAAACATTGGTGGAGCTATATGCCAAGTTGTGAGATTATACAACTATGGAGGAAATCCCTTCTAATATAAAGTAGGAGCAGAGAAATGAAGGAACATGGAATTAGAAGTATTCTGTTTGGTGGGATGGGTTCAGAGGGGCCCAGATTAAGTTAGGCATGCCAGTGGCTGGATGGAAAAAAATATTCTTGTAAGAACAAACAATATAAAATATCCCGGAGACAGAATCTAAGGTAGCTGCAGAATCTAATCATACTACATACAATTGTGCTTCAAAATGGAGTGCTTGTAGAAAATGGCTTGAGTTTTCAAATGACTTCAATGACTTGACAGAAGAAAAGGACAAGTAGTGGATTAGTTAGAGTGTTTTCTCCAGCATCATATAAAGATGTGAATCCTTGAAATATACACTCAATACATTTTTGGGTATTTAATTTTCCAGAACCTAAGATAACAGAAAGTCTACCTCAAGACAGGTATCAGATAAAACACCTATAGGTCATTGTCCAGATATTTATTCAGTCATGAGTGGCTGACTGATAAGATGGCTTTATGCTCAAAATTGAGTGCTGGCTCTGAACCCATGAGGAATTGAATGGCTAGTTGTGAAATATGAGAAACCTTTAATTCAGTTGTGAACACAGATAATTGAAGGCTGAAAGTCTAAAACATAAGAAGCTCCATAGAAGATGTCAGTCCTCTGCTGTTGTTTTCCCATGACATTAAAAAAAATAAGTCAGGGGAGGAATAGATGAAAGAGAGAGAGAGAGAGAGAGAGAGAGAGAGAGAGAGACCATAAAAGTAGGAGCCATTATAGGTTTGAAGAGAAAACTGACTCTAGAGAAATGTTCAGAGACCTACAAGACTGACCCCAACTAACAATTTGAGCAACAGTGGAAAGGCTATCATAAATGTCCTTCCCTGATAATGAGATTGATGACTAACTTATCCACTATCATAGAGCCTTCATCTAGTAGCTGATGATAACAGAAGCAGCAGACATCCACAGCTAAACACTGAGCTGAACTGGAACCCAAATGCAGAGAGAGAGGACAAGACCAGGCTACAGAAACCCACAGAGACAGCTGACCTGAACAAGGAGGAGCTAATGGACCCCCAGACTATTGCTGGGAATACAGCATTGGACAGACTCAGATCCCCTGAACATGGATCTCAGTTAGAAGGCCTGGGAAGTCTAAGGGACCTCTGACAGTGAAACCAGGACTTTGGGAGCACATTTCCCCATGGAGGGATACTCCCTTAACCTAGAGGCAGGAGAGAGGGCCTAGTTCCTACTCCAAACGACAGACTTAGATGATCCCTCCAGGGAGGCATCCCCCTACATGTGGAGTGGGGGGGATGGGATGGGAGGGTGATCGGGGGCATGGGAGGGTGGAAGGGAGGGAGGGATGGAGAGGGAACTGGGATTAATATGTAAAATAATAAAAATAAATAAAAGAAAAAGAAATTCTTTTTATAGCTAAGCATCACTGCATTCCATGTTCAACCACTTACATCCTGGGAATTGGATGACAATCAAATCTCAAACCCACCACCCTTAACAGGGAAGTATGCAATTGGGCTGAAGATGCTAGATACAACTTTCACATGCAGTTGTCAATTTTGTCACAATTATTCATCTCACTCTATAGGCATCAAAGATTAAATTGTCTGCCACCTGGACATGGTTACAGCTAACACATAGGGAGAGGTGCAGATATCTAATTATAATTTTATTGCATAAAGTACTGTCTTTTCTCTCAAGTGTGTCCTATTGTGTTGCTAAGGATAAATGTGCATCATTTTGTTGCTTTGCTTTTTATGAGAGAGGTTCATGTAGATAGGTAGGCTGGCTTCAAACTTGCAGTGCCATAAAGACTGGTCCTGACTTCTTGATCCTCCTGCCCTTACCTTCTGAGAGCTGGAATTATAGGTATCTGTTGTAGTGCAACATCACTTTTTCAGTGCTGCAAATGATTTCATGAAATGGCTCTTAAATTATTAATTAACCAACATCCATTTAAGTATAACTAGTAAGTTTTCACTGTTAATAGTCTTAATATGTGTAAAAGTTTTATTTTAGAAAAAATTATTTGTAATTCCATAAGCGATGCAAAAGTTACATCTACCTATTTCCCTACAACACTGATTTTGTAAGCACTGTTCCATAGATATGAAGTCTCCTTTATTGACATTCTATTTTATTTATATTCTTTATGATAGGGTATCATTCATGTTTCTGTCAAATAGAGACAAGATTTTATTTGTTTGTTTGGTTCTTGGTTGGGTTTTGAGGTTTTTTTTTTTTTATTTTTCAGGGGAGAGTTGCAGGGGCAGAGGGCAGATATGGAGAGATGTGGATGTAAGTGTGATTGGGGTGTGTGATATGAAATTCACAAAGAATCAATTAAAAAGTTAAAAAAATTCCTCCTATAAACTACCTGCACAAACCTAAGGGGTATCAAAGATAGAAATACAAAGATGCACAGTTTTGAAGGACAATTTTATTCCTAAGATAATTTGGAGAACTGGAGGCATCTGAAGAAATAAGAATTAGGGAGTAGAGAGAGAAAACAGTAGAGAGAAATCAACTTCCTAAAACCTTGTGCAGAAAAAAATAGATTAAGATAAAGACAAGGAACTTGAGCCAAGAAATGCTGCAATCAACTGAGAAATGTCAACAGGGAAAGGTCCCAGATAATAATATGTTGTTAAAGCCAGAAGTAAGTGCTCAGAAGAAAGTATTAGTGAAGAAGACATCACAGAGTTCATTGCTCCATGCTACCCGGGTGAGAGAAGTTACCAATAGTCTTACCCATCTGGCCTGGAAAGGTATGTTCACCATTGCTAGAGTGGCACAAATATAAAGTAACTGACCACTTTCTAACTGGACATAGAGTTCACTCTACAAAATGAAACTCACGATTAATACTGTTAATGGGCCCCTAAAACCAGGACTCGCTAGTTCAAAGGACCTAGGAAGAACCTAACACTATTATTCTACTGACTGAATTAAATTATCCCCTAAGTTTTTATCTTCATAGCCATAGATTAACTCATCTCTCATCCTCAGAGGAACTTCTTTAGCAGGGGACCATGATCAATACAGATACCCACGATGAGTCAACATGCTGAGAATAAGACAATATGAAATCTGTAATTGTCAGTGTATTATAACCCTCTCAACAAAGGCTTGGTATCATCACAGAAGAGGGGACAGACAGATTCTAAGAGAAAGAGATAGTGCACAACTGCAGTGAAACAATTTTTGCTGGATATGTTATGGCTAGGGCACACATGAACTACATGTCTGTGTCTGCATAAAATAAGACCTGTGCCAGACTAGGCCAACCCAAATTCACAGCAAGATTGGGAAGAGGCTTATGGAGTCCCATCTCTACCTGATGAACCTTTGGGTGAGAAGGGAGAGTCAGCTATCTTCAAGAAAGTGGTCCCTAAGAGCCCTATCCATGCTCTAAGTGATGTCCTCGCACCCATGCACATACAAGCAACACTAAGAGGACTCAGTGGATTAGAAAAAGAAAAAAAATCACTGGAAGTTATGAGGTGGTAATAATAGAGAGACAGAAGAGAAACTGAAGGGTCTAAAAGGGAGACTAATAAAGCTAAAAACACATGATATACATGTAGGAAATTTTCAAGCAGTGAAAAAGGGCAATTGACTCCTCCTTTTAGGAGACCGGCGTTTTAACATCACCTAGTCACTTTAACAACAACCATTTCTTAAAACCGTGTGGAGTAATACTTGAGCAAATTATTGTCTGTGGTGTTGCTGAAGGTTTCTTGTCTGTTCTGGTTCTGCCACCCTTCTCAGTCCCAAATAAACACACCAATGCTACATTAATTATGAAGCTGTTGGCCAATGACTAGGGCTTTTCTTTATTGGATAGCAATCTCTTAATTATTAACCCATTCCTATTAATATAAGTATTTCCACATAGTCTTATCTTACTGGAGAAGGGTCTGGACCTTTTATTCCTTTGTGGTCTACATGGGTCCTGTTCTGGTGGGCTCCCTCTGCCTACCTTTCCCAGGATTCTCCTCATCTCCTAATGCCACCTACCTGCCTGCCTCTTTGGCCAACAGTGTTTTATTCATCAACCAACAAGAGAAACATATATACAGAAGAACATTCCCCCATCACTGTAGTATCAGCTCTTCTCTGAAATACAAAATATTCTTAGTATTCAGAAGTCACCTATGTGCATTGTCACATTGTCCTGCTTTTCCAGAATAAGTCAGAGTTTCACTGCATCTCATATGTTTAAATTACAGTGTTTACCATGTCACAGGAGAAGATAAGGCATTCCTCACTGAAGAAGAGTGTATCCTCTTGATATAAGAGATGAATGAATGTAAGCCATGAGGCCAGGTAAGAAACAAAAAGGCATCTCTATTCTAATTGGGAAATTATACCTGAAGCCAAATGTAAAAAATCAATTTTTCAGTGTGTTTTTTTTCTCAAAGAATTTTCCAAAATAATATTTTATTATGCCTTATTATTTCTGGAGATCTTATATAAATTAAATCTCAGGTTATAAGTGAAATATCAATTAACATAAGAATCAATTTAATGGTAATTTAAATAGCTAACTGTTATAATTTTTGCATAATGATGTGGCCTCTGGGCTTGAAGTCCTAATCATGTCTAATTAATTTAAAGGATGTTACTTTTTATTATCATTGAAATTTCTGACAGGTGATAAAACATTTAGGGTTGCCATCACAAACTTTTTACATCAGCTGAGCTGTAAGTTGACAAGCCATTGATCATCCCTTTGAAAATGGACATTTAAGGGGTAAATGGAAAAGAAGAAAAAGCTTAAGTACATTTTTAAAGTATTGCATATAGCTGTAATTTCATCATCAAAATGAAAGCAATTCTATTCACTAAAAAGATAAAAGAGTTGATGCTTAGGATGGCATTTAAGGTAGTCATCATTCTCATTATAGGGGAAGGGCATTTAAGGCAGCCTCTCGACTATTGCTTAGATTCCTAGTTGGGACAATCCTTATGGATCTCTGTATAATTCCCTAGTGCCAGATTTCTCTTTAAACTTATAATGACTCCCTCTCTTGATATGTCTCTTTTCTTGCTCTCTTCTATTCATCTCCCCACTCAATATTCCTGATCCCTCGTGTTCTCCTCCTCCTCTTCCCTTCTCTTTGTCCTACATCCCTCACTCCTCCCCCATGCTCCCAATTTGTTCAGAGGCTCTTGTCCTTTTCCCCTTCACTTGGAGGACTGTGTATGCCTTTCTTAGGGTTCTCCTTGTATCCTAGCTTCTCTGGAGGTGTGGGTTGTAGTCTGGTAAACCTTTGTCTAATATTCATATATGAGTGAGTACATACCATGTTTGTTTGTTTGTGACTGGGTTACTTCACTTAGGATGATTTCTTCTGGTTCCATCCATTTGCCTGCAAATTTCAAAATTCTGTTGTGTTTTGCTTTGTTTTATTTTGTTTCATTTTGTTTTTGTAAATGTACCATATTTTCTGTATCTATTCTTTGGTTGAGGGACATCTAGGTTGGTTCCAGGTTCTGGTTATTACAAATAATGCTGCTATGAGCATAGTTGAACAGATGTCCTTGTTGTATGAATGTGCATCTTTTGGGTATATTCTTAAGAGTGGAATTGCTGAATATTGAGGTAGACTGATCCCATTTTCCTGAAGAACCACCATACTGATTTCCAAAGTGGCTGTATGCGTTTGCACTCGCACCAGCAGTGGAGGAATATGCCCCTTTCTCCACATCCTCTCCAGCATAAACTGTCATTGATGTTTTTGACTTTAGCCATTTTCACAGGAGCAAGATGGTATCTCACAGTTGTTTTGATTTGTATTTCCCTGATGGCTAAGGATGATGAGAACTTTCTTAAGTGTCTTTCAGCCATTTTAGAGTTCTGAATCCCACTTTTTAATTGGACCATTTGGTGTTTGGGTGACTAGCTTCTTGAGTTCTTTGTATATTTTAGAAATCAGCCCTCTGTCCAGTAGCTGATGGAAGCAGAAGCAGACATCCACAGTTAAGAATTGAGCCAAACTCCTTGAATCCAATTTCAGAGAAGGAGGAGTGAGATGACAAACAAAGGGGTCAAGACCATGATGGGAAAACCCACAGACACAGCTGACCTGAGCAAGTGGGAACTCATGGACCCCAGTCTGACAGCTGGGGAACCAATATAGGACCAATCCAGGCCCCCTGAATATGGATATCATCTAGGAAGACTGGGAAGTCTATGGAGGTCTCTGGCAGTAGAACCAGGATATATCCCTAGTGCAGGAAGGGACTTCAGGGGCCCATTTCCCATGGAGAGATTCTCCCTTAGGTAGATACACAAGGGAGGGGCTAGCCCTCACCCCAAATGACTTGACAGATTTTTATGATCCTGATGGAAGGCCTCACCTTCCCTGGGGAGTGGATGAGTGGATGGGAGGCATGGGGGATGGGAAGCAGAGGGAACTGGAATTGATATGTAAAATAATTTTTTTTCTAATTCAAATAAAATTTATTTTAAAAAAAGAGTTGGCACTTTATTTTAAAGATCTCAATAGCTATAATCAACCTTCACAGGGAATAATCAATTTCAACTTTGGAAAATAATCTTTATAAACTCTTGAGTTTCTATAGTATCTATACCACCAGAAACATTACCACATTTCCCACTGCTGATATTTGAAAAACCTTGATCTTTAGGGGTACAGATAGCAAATGAATCTAACTGCAAGAGGATTAACTGGAGGGTCTGTCATTTCTTTAAAATAGAACATTAAAGCATCTACCATTTAAAGCATTTGCAGAAATGTAAAATAATATGAAGAAAATTATTCCTTGGTAATTATAGATTCTGTGCCTGTACAAAAACCAAACCAAAGGCACAGGAAGTTAAAACCGATAAGTAGAAAGCAGATACAGGGTAGCATGCAATCCAAGTGAGGATGGAAAGTGGAAGACTTCAGCCAGCATGACCCCGAGATCTGCACTAGGGTTCTGTTCTTTTTAAGGGAAAGAAAAGAATTATTTTACAAATCCCCAGGAGGGATTTTATGTAAGATAAGTACAGTCAGGAAACAGAGTGAGCAAGACATAGCTATAATCTGAAGGTCAGTCTGCCAGGCAGCATTTGTTAGGATGAGGATACAACCTGGAAGGGAGGAAAGATGAAGGCAGCTGTACAAAGAGGCAGCACATGAAAGCAGTTAGGAATCTGGATTGTGCTCTGGCTGTGGGGCTTCAGGCACGTTCTTCAACCTCTTTTTATTCCAGTTAGCCACTCTGTAAGATGTGAATGATAGCAATACCTGCTCGGATGGTACAGGGAATTAAATGACTTGTTATTCATGAAGTACTTCAGTACAGCACTGGGCACATGATAAGATGTAAATACATAATAATGTAATAATGTTGTAACAATATAGTAAAACTTCTTGAGTTCTCACTTGACATCTATAGTAAAGCAATACTTTAAACTCCAACAAGGACTTCTTATTTAAACTTGTGGTCAAATAAGATCTACATGGACGTTAGTTAAATCTGTTGTGATGCTTGAAAGAAGCAGAAAAGTAAATTACAGTGGTGACAAAACAAAAATCCTGGACAGATAGCAGAAGCCCATGGGTATCCTACCTCTAGTTTTGAGAGACACTAAGACACACTAACACACTCACACACACTCACACACACATACACACACACACACACACACACACACACACACACACACACACACGCACTTTAGAGTAAGCCAAGCAAGCTTTTTAATAATGTGTTCATCACTTCCAGCTGTGTGATTTTGGATAAGCTACTTTACCTGTCCAGTGTTTCTTCACTCATCAAACAGGGATGATGTCATAGTACATTTGTGCTATTATAAGAAAATATCACAGAGTGAGTAATATGTAAAGAATAGCAATTGATTTCCCTTCAGTGCTGGGGGTTTTAAAGTCATAATCAAAGTTCTTGTAGCTTTGATTGCTGGTGATAGCTTAGTCTCTCCTGAAATGTTAGTGCCCCACTTTTGTGTCTTCATGTAGTAGAGGGAATGGAAATGTGCAAAGGGTTTGACTTGCCCACCCCCGAACTTTTACAAGATATGAACTCATTCAAGAGCAGGAACACTCATGACTTACTCCCCTAAATGCCTTATTTCTTAATACCATCACAATGGGAGTAAGTTTTGATGCATGAATTGTGGGGGCATTCAGACTATAGTCATAATACCACCTAATTCATGTAGCTTTCATTTACTTTGTGAAGGTCAGACTCAAGTCTAGGGTATTATGCATGCCTTCATATGGCTTTTATAAATAAATTAATGAAAATATTAACCACATCAAAATCCCAAACTCATCAATCATGGCACAATGATTCCTTGCCTTTTATATATTCTGAGCCTCAATATTGCTTTATGCAAAATGGAAACATTAAAGTCCAATTTGTTATTGGTACTGGTTATTTTTCTAATTTGTTCACTGACTTTTTCAGACTTGAATTATAACCATTATACATTTAACTCACATTATATTTGTGAAGTAACACAAGCCACAGGCTAAGATTGGCCATCCTAGGGTTAGAAAATTCCAGAAAACTACCTTGGATTAGTTAGTTTTCACTTTTTTTGTGACAAAACACCTAACAAACCTAACTTAAAAAATAAATAATTTAATTTGCCTCCATCATAATTGGGGAACACAGAAGCAGAAACGTGAGACTGAGAACCACATCTTTACTATAATCAGAAAGAAGGGAATATCAAATGAGGGTGCTCAACTCCTTTCTTCTTATTATTTATCTCCAGTTCCCACCCCCCAAGGACTGGTCATGCTCAGGATGGTCTTCTCACCTCAGTTTAATCTCTTTGGAAATGTTCTCCCAGACATAGAATAATGTCACACCTACGTTATTCTAAACAGATGGGGATGTCCTTCTGTATGCTGTTAATATATTTTTCTCTTATTGGTTGATAAATAAAACACTGACTGGCCAGTAGCCAGGCAGAAAGTATAAGCAGGGATACCAGACTAGGCAGAATCTAGTATCTCCAAAACTGGTCAACACTGTGAGTGAGTGCAGTATTCTCTAATGTTCAAGCCATCTCTTAGCTGTGAGCACTGTAAGGCCAATCCAGTTATAGGGCTGGAGAGTTAACCTGATTCAGAGCACCTTCTGCTCTTATGCAGTATTTGGCTTCAATGCCCATCACCCCATGATGGTTCAAAAATTACTATAACTCCAATTCCAGAGAATCTGATAGGCCAGGATCTGATGTATCCCTGGATATTCAGCATACATACAGTGCACAGATAGACATGCAAGAAAAATACTCATAGATATAAAATAATTTTCAAAACAAAAATAATAACAAGTTATGAATTCCCAATATTCAATATCATAGGATAAACACTTCTATTCCAAACTGGAGATATTAGGGCACAGAAAGGAAAGACTGGGCCAAAGCAAGGGAAGGGGAAACACAAAATTCTATAATAACATGTACAGATTCTGGGGCAAATGATGGAATCTTGGCCAACTTCACTTACCCCCATCATTGCTGCCTGCAATAAACACACCCTCTCTTATAAGTTCAACTCTACTTTATGTCTGCAGCTTTCCTCAACAAATGCCTCCCAGTTTTGACATCTCCAGCATCAAGGGGTCTTCAGTGCCTCAGCTGCATGCAATGGCCTCTCAAGGTCTACTTACATAAAATCCAATACTCCACATATTGCCTTGCCCCACTGGCTTTTATAGAACATTAGTGCAACTTCACCTAGACTAGCACTCTTGAATCTTTTGTACTGCTCAACCAGTACCACTTGAATGGCACCGCCAAGTTCTACTGCCAGCTTGAAATATTAACTGCCCCATCCAGTCCCTATGATTGAACTACATTTATACCAGGCTTTATTATCTTTGAGGCCAACACTAGGGAACTATTTCTTTAGGTGGCTAATTTGGAGTATGGCTGCCTATGTTGGCATTTTCCATTTAAGCCCTCTCCTTTCAAAGGAATTTGCATTTTTACAAGGTGCAGCCTTCTGGATATGGCTTTATCATCAGGGCACCTTTCCTGTTGTCCCAGAGAAGAGCACAAGATTATTCTTTAACAATGTTTATATTTTTAAAATTTATAGCTTTGTCTGCATCCACCTTGGCAGCCACCTTAAAGGCACATATGCTGTTTTCTGTGGTGGTGATATATTGTTTATAATTTTTTAAAGCCTCTGGAAATCAAAATAGCAAAGTAGTCATACTAGTAAGCCATAGAAGCCAGGCACACACCTTTAATCCCAGGACTCAGGATTAAGAAGTAGACAGATCTCTGTGATTTCAAAGCCACACTGACTACATGAAATTAACCAAGTCCTAAAAGAAACAGCTCACATGAAAGGTGATCCCAGCACTTGGGATCACATGCCTTTAATCCCAACACTAGGGAGGTGCACACAGGAGGATATGGCTGAGCAGAGAAAGAAATATAAGGAATATAGAATCTTTCACATCTGGGGATTCATGGAGACAGAATTGCCATTTCAGCTGGGTAGTGGTAAGATGGACTGGCTTGGCTGGTTTGCTTCTCTGATCTTCAGCTTGAAGTTTGAACCCCAATATCTGTCTCTGGGTTTTTTATTTATCATGCTATAGTTTCCCTCATCACCTTTGAAAGTTCTTAATATTGCTACCCCACTTGTTGTTCCTCTCATTGTAGACATGGACAAGAACATTTTCGTAGACTCTACTGTATCCTGTCTTGAAATTTTTTTGCCAAGCAAATTAGCCCACTATTTTTAAATTCAGCCTCATTTAAATTATCAGAATATTGTCAGAATAAAGCCAAATTCTTTACTGGAACAGAACACAAAAGGCTTCTACTCCAGCTCCTGATAGTCTTTGATCTCTTCTTAGACCCGATGAGCAAGGCCTCCAGTATTTGCTTTTTCTCAGCATTCTGAGCTTCCAAACTCAACTAGTATTAAGCTCATTTAGTTTTCTACACTCTAAGGACTTCATGCTCTGCAGCTCTAATGCTCTTCCTAATACCTCACTCCAAATGCCTACTAATCACATAGGCAAACTGCTCACATCAACACCCCACTCCTGGTACTGCTTTCCTAGATGTTACATTCATAGGTGATGTAACAGAACACCTGACAAGAGTAGCTTAAGGCAAGAAGGGTTTATTGTGGCTCACTGTTAAGGTTACTATCCATCATGGCAAGGAAGACAACCAACAAGTGTGTGAAGAAACTAGGTCACATCATGTCCCTTAATGGACCTTTATTGCTACTTTAACACATCTCCTTTAAGCCTCTCTGTAGATGACCTCATGAACATACCTGAAGATTTGTCACCTAGATGACCCTAAATCCAAGCAAATTGGCAGTCATGATAAACAATCAAATATCTACAATGAAAAACAGTTGCAATCATGAAGGAAAATAATGAGCAATTGTTGTTTAAATCTTGGTCATATCAGAGGACAATACTCCTTCTTAGAAGACTAAAAGCCTCTATCACTTTCTCAGACACAATAGGATAGGCATCTGAGGAAGAACACATCAAGGCAACCTTACAGAGTATGCCCATTACAATTACTATAAAATGAGGATCCATATATAGCAAGCTAAAGAGTAATTAGGTGCAGGAAGATAGGGCCTGTGAGGCCAGGAGATGAGCCAACCTGGAGTTTGCTTGGTGCTATCAGAGGTCCTGATTGTGCCTAGCCAATGAGGGCCGACCATTCGATGTCTCCAGATCAGAAAGCCTGGGTGATGGGAGGGTATATAAAGTTCTCCCCACTGCTAAATAAAAGAGTCTGTTCTTTCTCCTTTGACCTGACTCCTGGTGTCTGTGCCATTGACCCTGGGTCTTCTCACTCCCTTCCCAGGGGACCCAACAACAATTAGGGATGGATGAAAAATCATTTGGGAATCTGATTTTTTTGTAACCTAATTAAAAAATATAATTAAAATGAAAAGAATTTGAATTACAGCACCACCTATAGATGGATAAAGTTGTTCCTCAAATCATAGGTTAATAAATGAAGAGTGCAGTTTGGGTATGGGATATCTCCTTGGGAGTTATTAGTCAGGGAGGCCTTATAGTCCCCCAAAATAATACAGGCCATTGCCGTTACTTTTGAATTTCTACTATAATTAGATGACAAGTTACTACTGCTGTGCAAACAACACACTTGAGTTGAAGTAATGGAAAATTAAGTTGAAACTGAGCTAAATGCTTTCTCCCTATTGTCTGACATCTATAGTGCTGGAGGGTACCCCGTAGTTGCTGGAGAAGAGAGTTGCAAATGGTCTTACCCAGCTGTGTAGCCTTTAGGTTAAAAACAATCTTCTGGGCAAGATGTGGCCTCTGATGGAACAGCAATTACGATTAATGGGTAACCAACTCCAACTGTGTTCTGGTTGGATTAAAGGCATGTGCCATTGGAAATCATACCTAGCACTGTAAGTACTACAGAAAGCTCATGTTTGGGGAAATCATGTGCCCTCACAAGGAACATTACATGGTATTATCTAAATAGGCAAACTATCAAACTGATCTCTAAATATTTGTGGTTTTGCCTGTAGATTAGTGTAGTGTTCAGCTGTGGTCAGAAAATCTTGCTATTGTAGTGGACAATAACAACACCAGAATCTCTGTATCTCTCTCTATCTCTGTCTCTCTCTATCTCTGTCTTTCTCTCTCTCTCTCTCTCTGTGTGTGTGTGTGTGTAGGTATTTCTGGACAAATTTATGACTTTTGTTACATACAAGCTAGCAAAATGCATAGAAAATCATGGGATGACATATCTCACATGAGTATAATACAGATAATGGTGCCACATAAATC
Source organism: Phodopus roborovskii (assembly GCF_943737965.1). Taxonomy (NCBI): domain Eukaryota; kingdom Metazoa; phylum Chordata; class Mammalia; order Rodentia; family Cricetidae; genus Phodopus; species Phodopus roborovskii. The sequence continues at coordinate 21,098,302 of NW_026126567.1, read as the reverse complement.
CATTTATTAGCTCTGGTTTAATATGGGTATTCAATAATCATTTATGAATTAGTCTAAAACACAAAAAAATACTGGCTAGAATAAGAAAACTAAAATGCCTATCTTTTTGGTTTGACATGCATATTTAGAATATTTAAAAGAAAAGTGCATATACATAAAAACACACAAGATAGAATTTTCTCTAAGAAAATACATAGACTGAATAAAAAAGATGCTATGATGGTGTTTCAAAGTAGTAATTTACTTTCATGGGTGAGTGATTCATTTCAGAATGACAAGTAACTTGAAGAGGGATAATGTAACTCAGTATACCAGACTTTATAAGCTATTACTGGTTTGCTCTGTAAGTGCTTAACATGACTTATATGTTGTGAAATTCTTTCTACAAGTTCACTGAGACTCTTAACTACAGAAACTCTTAACAGAGTGAGTGACTATTGAGTGTTCATCCCTAAATGGGGCATCCATATTAGTCCCTTCAACTCTCAAGGAACATCATGGAATACAGGGTGGAGAGGATATAAAAGCCTGAGGGTTGGGAAGAAGACTGTGAAACAGTCTTCTAGAGACACCATGGCTACTGCAAACACTGCAAACACGAACTCAAAGAAACAGTGGTTACTTGCATAAGACATGTTCAATACTGGGCCTGTTGTTATTCCATCAGAGATGTGGGAAGGGACTGATTAGATGCCATCTCTCCCTGAGGTTCTACAGGCTGTTAATGTTTGCTGGGGAATAAGTGGCCATATTCCTCCATGGTTTAGCTACTGCTGTTCTGTCTATTCTTATTAACCAGGAGCATAGAAGCAACCCTAATTGCATGGGGCACACACACACACACAAAGATATGAATATAGGAGGGTATCAGAAAACTTACTTGGGAAGGAGAAGGAATTCAATGGGGGTGGGGATTCATGAAAGGGAATGAAGGAAAATATTATAAATTAAAATGTATATGTATTCATGAAATTGTGAAATAATAAATAAATTTAGAAGAGTAATCAAAAGCCAAAAATTAATTACAATACTACATACAAGAAATGTGCCTCTGAGCAGTGTGAGATGGTCAAGTTAAAGAATGATTTCCTTGAGTTAGAGTTAAAGTAGGAGCAACTACAGATAAACAAAGTCTAGGCTGAGCATATTTCACTCAGGATAGTGAATGTTTGACCTCAGAGTTCCTATAACCCTCTTCAGGGACTTTGGCAGGAAGTTTAATGAGCCTTGTTTCAAAATAATTCTAAGTATAGCCTCCCTGATGACCACTATAATTCAACTACTTGTCAACCTAACAGAGTATAACCAAACCTGAAGGAGACAGAAGTGGAGAGTCAAGGTAGACAGTGATAAGGAGACAAGTCTGCTGGAAAGCACCGCATTCCTACTGCAGTTTTATTCCCATCTCTAACACCTCCACAATATCACTGCTGGGCGATGTACCTTACAGCTGCTTGACAGATAGGGAAAATGCCTATGGTACATGGCAACTATGAGGTATGCAGAGGAAAAGGGAACCTACTTTCCAATTGTCCAGATCTGGTAGTAGGCTATCAATGAACTAATCTGGAAATAACTTAGAACTTCAAATATTTGTGTTACAATAGTCTCCAAAATTGGTTTTCAAAGGTTGCTGTTTTATAAAGTTTATCCTGGGAGTTTATAAACACTTCAATGCTTGCACCATACCTCAGACTGTTCAAATGTTAAATGAGGAATCCTGGCATATGGTTTTTCTTTTGACCTTCAGGTGATTCCTACATGCAGACACGGTTCTCATGAGTTCTAAAGTTCTAAGTGGTTCCCTGCTTCTGATTTAGTACCCTCATAATCTGTGTTCCTCTTTATCCTAAAAGAAGACAGCTCATTTTCCAAATATCCTGCAGAAGCTCGCCATCAATCCCATTCACTGAGGATTCTAGAACCCTCAAAACAGGAAGTAGTGTTGGAAGTCTCATATTCTTAGGCGATATCAATGAATGTTAACTTTGAGAAACATTGATAAAAGTCAAATATCTTTGTAAAGCTTTAGCAGTTGAAAACTGCAAAGGTGGAGAAGAGTCGATTTTGGGGGGGAAATTGTTCTTGGTAGGTTCTCAAGACACAATTAACAACCATATATCCAAGCATATACAAACAACCTTGATTGGATGCAGCGGGCTATGGAAAGAGGACAGGAAGTTGGGAGGACCACAATGTGGAGGGGGTCTCGGTAGAGTTGTATAGTAATAGGGGATTGATATAGTTAAAATGCATTGTACACATGTAAGACATACTCAAAGAATAATGGGTTCTGTTGCTACCCATCTTATCTCATCTGATACATTTTTCTGCATTTCCTATACTTTATCTCTTTTTAGAACCTGGAGGTCCAACAACTCTAGATTTACTGGCTCTCTGGTTTCCCCCACCACCCAGAGTATCTTTAGGCAACTCATTAAATTTTTGTCATTTTTTTCCTCCTCTGTAAAATGTGGATATACTATGCATCCTCAGAATTGTTTGACAATTAATTGAAGTTATACATCAGCTAAGGTCTAGTTCAGGGTTTATCCAATGGAAATATTAAATGCTCATTCACTCATTAATTCTATATCCTGAAAAAGTACAGAGGTTGGGCAGAGCTAGCTATCCAATACTAAATAAATACGGATGGCACAGCCACTGCCTGAAGCCAGGAATGACAATCCTATGACACTAGAGTGAGCATATTTGCAATATGAAAAAATGTTTGGGGGGAGAGAAATTGCCATACTCTTAGGATTTCACAGGCCACCCATCAAATGCACTAAAGAAAAAAAATAATCCTTCCAAAAAATAGGATGCCTGATCTCCTTAGCTCCAAGGCAGCTTATTCAAGAGTGAAGTTTTAAGACTGAATAAATAAATTCCCATATTAAACACTAGGTTAAATACAATCTCTGGCCTAAAGGTCCTTGCAATCTAAAGGAAACAGCATACACAGACGGACACTTGGGAAGGGAGGAATTTCTAAAGCTATTTTTTAAAGCCTTTTTATTTCCTTGCTGTGTCCAATATTAGTCACTGATAAACAGGAGAAAACAGCCAGGGGAAGTTGGTTTTCATCCCCCAAGGACCTCAAATATGTATTTAATTTCATAGGTCACTTACTAACTCTAACTTGTTACTGTGTCTACTACTTGACTTACCTTAATAAATCAGGACTCCTTGTTAGTAAGAGTGGTGGTGATGGTGATGATGATGAAGACAATGATGCTCATGGATGGATGATGGTAGAGAACTGATAACTTTTGAACACATAGTAAGTGCTTTATATAAATATGCTAGATAATACCCCAAGCCTTGGTTGGGAATTTATATTGGCTTTGATTTGTCAGATGAGAAATAGAAAAACAAGGTACCTTGCTTAATTCCTTCTATTACTTTTGCAGTTCTGTATCCTAAGTACTATTTTCAGATACAGAGCTACGTAGCCTCTAGCAATTAAGGCTTTCCCACACATGCTTTGGAAAAAAGGCAGCATCTAATCACCAGAAAAAAATCTTTTCACTGAAATGTGGAGACCTGATATTAGCTAAAGGCACAGGTCTGTTCACTAGCCTAATGTGGCATAGATCCCAGCATAGGCCACACAGAATTCTCTTCCTGATGCCTTCAAACACTCATAACACACTCAGTCTGTGAAGAACAAAGGCAGATCCATGACTCCTTGGAATATAATTTTAAGTTGGACTGAGGTGTAGTTTTGAATGTGTTCAAGAGTAAGTTAAAACCTGTAATAACTCTTTCCTATTAATAACTGGAAGAATGACATGCAAAAATTTAATAATTCTTTGGAGTTATTATAGGATAATTACAGTGTCTTGCTTGCTTGTTTTGTCATGGGTTTTATGCTGCTCTTCTCAGAAAAACCTGTCATTGTGAAAATGATCATTGAAAGGAAAATTTTCTTGAATGAATTAATTTCAAAGTAGTTTGTTCATATTCCTTGTTCTAGATATTATATAGGAAGTACAAGATAACCATATGTTTCATATAAGTAACATAAAACTTGGTAAAGGAATGTTCCCTAGCCAGTCTGGTAACTTCTCTGCTCATAGTTAGGACAATGTACATAATATACAACGAAGAGAATATTTTTCCAGTGGAAAAAAATCTTTCATGTTATTAGTAGCAACATAGGATCAATTATAGAAGAGAAAATATTTTATCTATAAAGTATCAGCATGACTTTGCCTTATAAACTGGGAAAAATACATCATAGGCAGCAGGGGAAAATATTCCATTTGTTTTGAATATCTGAAGGACAAAACTGAAAACAATGGCACATGCTATAAGGCAATAAGAAGTTGAAGAGAATTGGCAACACAGTTTACTAATATTCAGGCAAATTTTAATATCTCAACAATTGTTAAGAATGTAATAGAGAAAACAAACATGAGCTAATACTTGGACTGCAATACAAATTCATATGAGCAAACTTGACCTTTATCATTGGCTGATATGTATCCAAAGGAACATGTGCAATCATGGCCATTGAGGACATGCCCACATTATAACTTCAGATCACAGCGCTCTATAGTAAACTCTGGAATGGGAAAGACAACTTTCTCTGATCGCCATACAGGGTTTCCTCTGGATTATTTACTGTCCATTTATTTAGACAAAAGAACACAAGCTCTGGAAATAACACAATTGGGAACCCGTCAGGAAGATAATTTTATATCAAAATTAATATCAGTGCAAAAACATGGAACAGAAAAACATAATTGAACACTTCTCGGTTCCTCCTGTCTTTTTTTCTATTGGATTATTTATTATGTAAATTTCAACTATTGTGGTCATGATATAACCATCATACATGGGAGCAAACTCTCCACTTTCTGTTTTGTTAAGATAGTAAGATGCCAACTCTCCTTTATTATCTGGAAGTTTGTATCATTTAGAAAAATCTCCATGGCTTACAACAACATTAATGACGGATCATAATGAGGTCTGCATCTTCTCAACTGAGAAAGGATCTTAAAGCCACGGTTTATGATCTGACTGACACTGGGGAACCCTTATAAGAAATGAATCTTAGCCAGCTCCTCTTCTATCCCACTCCACATCAGAATTTCAGCCTCTACTATGACAATGGTTTGTGATATTAGAATTGTGATTAGGATTTGTGTTAATCTAGAAGCCCTTTCAAACTGCATACCTATAATGTCTACCACTTTTTCTTGTCTATCATTTATTGGTTTTACTCTTAGTCTTGTGCTTATTTCTGTCTGTCTGTTTATTTAAATAGAAATGATTACATAGTCATGAAAACATACCCACCTATAAACCTATTAAAAATTCTCCAAACCAGTAAGTGGAAAGGATGCTATTATATTTATCTCTATGTGAATTATAACTCTTTGATTCTGAAATTTTGATTCTCTGACCTTTATTCACTTCAACTCTCTCTTTTATGAGTAACATTAGATCCATGGCTTCTCACAGATACAACTTGTTTTGATCAGCCATAATAATCTTTATATTTACATATAATACAGTCTGATGTGTTGTAATTTAACTGCTATGCATATGCATAGATTAGCATGTTAGCACTGGCATGACATTTAAAATCTATTCTTGACATTATTCCATCAACTCTTTCATTACCCCTACACTGAATTGGGGAAATAATGAGAGATTTTAAAAAGAGTGGCAAAGCTGCACAACAGATAAACTCTTCTCTCTTAGAAGCTAAGTCTGTGTTTGTGAAGAGGAAGGTGGTGATGGGACACAATGAAATAAGCCTACTGATGTTTACAAAGTACAGGACTTGGAGATACAATACACTCCATGAAGGTATATTAGTTGAAAAGTCGCAATTAAATCAAGTAAATCCTAGATATTTTCTCTGGCCAAAAGAGTAGGGTCACTAAATATCCCATGGAGGAGATGGATGTGTGGAGCTTGGCCCCTTTGTAGCTGAAGGAGTTTGTGTAGAAATGTCAGAACTGAGAAGTTATCAGGAAAACAAAATAGCTAAAAAAAAAAAGCACATGTGTGCTAATGTGAAAGAACACTAGCCTCCTTGCCTTATGTGCTGGATCCACAACCACAGTAAATCGGGCCTGGGAGAAAGCTTCAAAATAAATAGCTTCAATGAGGCAGTGAGCACTTTTCACAACAAGCATGAACACATGAACAAAGTACACATTGGAAGAATGAGCCATGCCATGAACTTTCAGAGCACTGAGTCTAGAAAGAATTGAAAAGCTTATAATAAGGAAAAAAACTAAAATTAGTTTCAAGTGAGGGAAAACAGACACAAAAATCATTAAGAACTAGATTGGGGGACTGCAGAGGTGGCTGAAGAGTTAAGAGTGGTTAAGAAATCAGTTCCCAGCACCCAAGCACCCATGTCCAGCAGTTCACAACTTCCTAGAACTCCAGGTCCAGAGAGTCTTTAGGTCTCCAGTGGCATCCACACATATGCAGCATATGTTTGCACAAACACGTACGCACACACACACACACAGAGAGAGAGAGAGAGAGAGAGAGAGAGAGAGAAATACAATTTTTAAAGAATTATAATGTAGTCCTACATTTATTAACACTGATAACAGGAAGACATTGAAAAATGTTTTCCCTCATGCAGGGGATAAGAGCACTTGTTCTCACAAATGACCTGAGTGCAGTTCCAAGTACCCACATGGTGGCTCACCCACATGTAACTCCAATTCCAGGTGAACAGACACCCTCTTCTGACCTCTGTGGGTACCAGGTGTACATGTAGTACAGACACACACACACACACACACAAACACACACACACACTAAACATACTCATACACATTAAGTAAATATTTGAAAGAAAAGGAAAAACACTTCCATCATTATGAGGTAACATGTTTTTATTTCAGAAATTGTTTCCCAGCCACGTTCACAATGATGTGTTCCAGAGAACAGAAGGGCCAGAGGAACCAAAATGATCATGAGAAAAGAAATGTACCCATACCATGTAATATGATTTAATTATGAAATCCACACATCTCTATCAATGCATTATAACAGACACACTTAGTATTATATTGACCAAAATCTGATATAACTATTATAAGGAAGCAGTAGTTTATTTATAAAAAAAAGCCAAATATGAACCTTCCTACCAAGATATGTACAGCAATGCTTAAAACTAAAAGAAATAGCCATTATTCAGTATTACAAGAGAAATTCTAAAAGAAAGGGTACAACATTGAAACTAATAAGCTTCAAAATAAGAGTCAATGTTGAGAAGGATATATTTTTATTAATAGTACTGAAGGAAAAAAAATCACTACTTACTGTGAGCCATAGCAACAAGTAATCTCATTCAATCATAAAATCATAGAGAAAAAAATGCCCTTAATCTCATGTGGCATTTTTAATTAAGATATTTTAATATTAGATATACTATTATTGTTATCAAGGTCAAGAAACTATGCTGTCTATTTTGTTTTCCTTAAGATTGTCTTCAAGTTTTTAGTAAATCCAATGAAAATGAAGATTGCAAAGATTGATGAAGAAATAATCTTTGACAATTTTTAGATGACAGTTTTATCTGTGTTGAAATTCTTCAGAAACTAATTAATTTGGTAAATAAGCTAGATAATCAAAATTTATGGATTAAATGCCAGGACATGGAACATATTTTTTTTCTATCTCAGGGCTTAAACACTTTCTACTACTTCTGCCAGGCTGGAATTTCTCTCGAGATACCTGGATAACTTGCTTCATCACCACAGTAGAGTTGCCCCTGTAGACAGGGGCATGGGTGAGCCAGCCCTGATGGCAAGAGAGGGGCATAGCTGGTACCACATCCCTCGTCTGCAGTTTGGTGATGGGAAAGATGCCTTCCCTCGCTTGCCCCTACCACATCCAACTGGCAAAAGAGCCGACTCTCCCTTTTTACCAATTGCAACACTTGAGAAAGTAGGCCTTACTCCTTATGTGGGCAACAAAGAGAGCTCACCCTATTGATGATGGGGGAGATGAGGACAGAGGTGAGCCAGCCCCAAAATCTGACAGCATAGGTGGGAGAGAGATGCCCTCCCCCTCCCCACCCTTCTATGCCTGCACCGGTGGAAGAGCTGGCTTTGTGGTCATTAGAATGAGAGAACTGTCCCGAGCCCCACCAGTTGCAAAAGAGAAAGCAGGCCCTGTACCTTGCCTAAGCAAAACAAAGGAGTCAACCCTGTTGGAGGAAATGAGGCTGAGTCAGCCCCAAAGTTGTGCCCATGAGAGAGCTGTTCCCACTACTTGTCTGTCATGTGGTGGTATGGGCAGGGGAAAGATGTGCCCCCTTACCCTCGCCCCTCACCAACTGTGACAGATGAGGAAGCTGACTCTCCCCTGTAGCACTGTAGCACAGTAGCACTCAGGAAAGCAGGCCTTACTCCTCACTTGGGCAGCACAGTATAGCTGGCCCTAACTGGTTGTAGATGCTGAAGAGCCAACCCTGAGGATGTGAAAACAGAAGAACCGCCCACCCCTTGCTCATCTCTGCAAGAGATGAACGATCTAGGCAGCATTGCCTGATGGTTAAGACAGGGAACAGCTGGCAGGTAGACCAATACTGCAACTACCCAGGCCCAAAATCAGGGTTATGGCCCACCCCAACATTCACCCCATCTGTGATCTTCTGGAAAACTATGTGAAGTGGCCGGTCCTGCAGACTCCAAGCTTCAGGATCTCCACAACACAGGGCAACAACCAGATTTCCAAGAGGAGTTCCAGTGAGGACTCAGCATCGATAGTGTAACAGAAACCAGAGGCCTCGAACCAGACCTATGACTCTTCACAATGAACACTTGCAAGTAAAGATGTATGGACGAAAGGATTTACTGCATGACTGCACTACAGCTTCCATATTGAGGTTTTTCCTGTTTTATTATTATTATTATTATTTTATTGTATGGAGGGGCAGTTTACAAGGCAGAGAGTGGATATGAAGGGGCTAGGAATGAAAGGGATAAAGGTATATGATGTGAAAGACATAAACAATACATAAAAAGAAAGTTAATAATAAATACATGAAAAAATATTTAGGTTAGATATAACCTGAGAAAAATCAAATTTTCTTTCCAGGCTACTTTTTTGTTTATTACCTGTGTTCCTTTGTGCAATACCAAGATTCTTTTTTCCAACTTGTGTAAGAAGTTTATTTGTTTGAATCACTAGAGGTTCATGTGAGGTAGTATCAGAGAAGAGAGTGAAAAGCATAGAGAGAAAAGTTAATCAAAAGTATGAGGATGAACAAACTGAACTAGCAGATAACTGTTAAGGAGATCTAGTCCTCATAGGATATTTAAAGAAACAAAGGTGACTTCTTCCTCAAGATTGCTCCCTGGGGATGGAAAACACTTAACTACTGATTTCTCCAAGGCCATTATTACTGTGTAGTGTTTCCTGGGGAAACACAACGTATACACACACACGTGCACCAACACACACACACATTCCCTATTTACCCCAGATAAGGAAATGACAAGAGACCACAGGACAGACACCACAAAGTCTGACTTGGTGAAACAATAAGTTTTTGGGGTGTTACTTACAGGAACATAGATTAGGGGTCACTTAGAGCAGCAGAAATTATCCGAATCCTACAGGTGAAGGCTCACAAACACTGCAAACCTGGAGCTCCTTATATAGTGCAGATAGCTCAACCAGTTGTAGAGTAAACTTTCCAGGTAGCCCAGCTGGTCTGAGCTTCTTCTGGACAGCCCATCTGGTTGTTGTTTCTTCTTGGCAGTTTGGCTGATGCCTGCTTCTTGTGGAGAGCTTAGATGATCTGAGAGAGAGACTCCAAGCATTTTTACTGCTTATATGGTCTTGGAGAAGGAGAGGCTAGTGAATCTGCCCAGTTTCAGGAACTTCTTGGAGCTATTTCATGTTGTTTACTTTCCATCCTTTGGAGCTCCCCTATAGGATGGAATGTTTCACCTTCCCCTAGAAAAGAGGTTCTCAACCTGTGGGTCTAATCCCCTTTAGGGGGACGCACACATCAGATAGTTATATTGCAATTCATAGCAGTATAAAAATTATAGTTATACAGTAGCAATGAAATAACTTCATGGTTGGAGGTCACCACAGCCCAAGGAACTATATAAAAGGGTTTGAAAAACACTGTTCTAGAACATTCTATTGTTTTCACATCCTTGTAAATATTCTGACCTAAAATACCCTCTTGTTTCACTTTTCCTTTACATCATACGTCTTAAGTTTACATATCTGCTGGCCAGTGGTGGTACACGCCTTTAATCCCAGCACTTGGGAGGCAGAGACAGGCAGATATCTGTGAGTTCGAGTCCAGCCTGGTCTACAGAGCAAGTTCCAGGACAGCCTCCAAAGTAGTACAGAGAAACCCTGTCTCAGAAAAGAAGAAGAAGAAGAAGAAGAAGAAGAAGAAGAAGAAGAAGAAGAAGAAGAAGAAGAAGAAGAAGAAGAAGAAGTTTACCTCCAACATGGAGGAAACAGCTCCACAACACACCCAAACCTATTAGGGACTAGCACTTCATTTATGCCACAGAGAGCTCCCAAGTAGAGAAGAGAAGTGCAGAGACAGCCAGCATGCATGCAGTAGTCCTCTGAAGGTGCATGGAGCTTAAGTAGAATTAGGTGCAGGTCCAGGTATTTGCAATATTTACAATTCCCATAACATTTTCAAAGCATAAAAATAAAAATTTCAAGGTTACCCAAAGATCTAAATATGAAATATTAATTTTAAAACAATTAAAAATATTAAAAAATGTCCTTAAAGAATCATGACAACGAAGATTTCTTAAAACAACACCTAACATGATAAAAGATTTCATTGGTAAATTTAATTACATAAAATGTCAAACATTGCCTTAAGAAATGCAAAAAATTAATCACTTTAAAATTTTAAAACCCTTCCAAATCAACAGGCAAAAGGTAACCCAAGAAAGTAACTGGACAAAGAATACATACAAAACTGTGGATAAGGAAATATAAGTAGCAACCTACAGCAATTGATCACATAAGCAATATTTACCAAGTCAGATACTGCTCTTATTCTCATCTTCAATCAGATAAGGTCCCAACTACTTACAGGGACTACCCCACAAATAATACAATCATTACCACAAAAGGAAAGGGTTTTTACAGGCTCCTCTTGAGTAAATTACACTGTAGCCTAAACTAATATTACAAGTCAAACCAGAAGGTTTGCAGCCAGACATATTGGATGAACAAACTAAGAGCTTACCATACCTATCAAGAAAACTTAGTATTAAAAACAAGCCATTGTTCCAACATGTTGCATTGACAAACATCTTTAATTTTAGCCTCATTCATGTTAATAAAATAAAAGAGGACTCCATGAGCTGTTGAGAGAGAACCATACAGTATGCCCTGTTTGGAGAACACTTTGGCTTCTCTAATAAGGATAAAATGCATCTATTTACATATAACACACACATACATATATATGTATATGTGTATATACATATACACACATATATACTGCTAAAATTATGCACTCACACACAGAAATGTTTGTGTTAAAAGGCATAAGGGGAACTGTCCTTTCCCTTTCGACTGCCTATTGATGATTAAACAACAAATCCTATAAAACTTTTGTGCCAAATATTATGTAAATGCTAAAATAAGTGGCATTAATCAAGAGATTCCAAAAACTCTAACCCTGAAATTTTAGAAACAACAATAGCATGTGATGACAGACCCTCACAATCCCAATGGAGGCAGGAGTTTAGAAGCACAGGGAGTCTCTATCTGAAAATGTAAAGCAAATAGCAGTGTTATCTAGCTTCTAAACAGATACCAATCATACACAAAGCATAGAAGTTGACATCATGAAGAGACATGGCAAAGAAGATAAATTCCAAAGGAGACCCTCACTAGCGACCAGTGCCTAAGACCTATCTGAAACAAGTGCTGCTCCATCTATAACTCCCTTGTCATTTGCATAATTGTTTCACCTGTCTATGAATCTTAATTCGCCACAGCATGGAAACATGGATTCTGAATGCTTCATTTTCAAGAAATGACCGTGAAGTTCTGGACATAGGACAAACTATGACAATCACATGAAATTATATGTATTTTTAATTTTTATTTGTATTTATTATTCTTTGTGTGTTAGGGAGAGAATGTGTGTGTGTGCATATGCACAAGCATACACTCACACATGCATGTACATATGTATGGAGTTGTTTGGTAGTCAGAGCACAACTTTTGGAGTTGGTCCTCTCCTTCTGCCTTCACTCAGGTTCTCAGTATTTAATTCAGGTCATCAAGGCAAGCACATCCACCTGCTAGACCAGCCTGCAAATGTAAACCTTAGAGGTTAGAAGCATGAGTTTTGCAGCCTTAGAATACCCAGGACATCCTTGCTCTTCGTGGCTGAGCAAGCTTGAGATGGCTTTTGTCCTTCCCAAGTTTGTTTTCATCATGTAATAATGCTAACATAATATTGTTGTATAGGATCATAACATTTCCATCTTACAGTATTGTGCAGTTTAGTTTGGTTATACTTTAAGGCTTCTCCCACAGTGCTTTGCTTGATGCTGACAACTCCACAGTGGCTCTTGTTATTTTACCACAGTTATTGGAACCATTGTCCTTACCTATACTATCATGGTATGTTTGATTTCCACACAATGTAAAAAGCTAGCCAATATTAAGCAGAAAGTTTCTAGAAAATTTCTTTTGCTTTCACATACATTGTTGATTTGAGTCTATTTATTTGTGCATGTGTATAAGTAGAGGCTTGGATTGCCTGATGAGACTTCTTATTTCTAGTAGTGTAGTCTCAGAATCACAAATGTGTGGCCAATTTGTAAGATTTAAAAATAGAAAAGGGAGCTACCATATAAGAATAAGGTGACACCACTGTGTCTATGGATGAATGGCAAATTAAACCGGAATAAATCAGAGGGCAGAGGAAGAAAAGAATGAGATAGACACTCAGAAAACATAGACATGTGCCAAATTGGCTGAATTTTGTGATTCTGAGATCAATTCATTCCCTGGTTCAGTTCTGTTCTTGTATTTCAGCTTTTCTCATTCCCTAAGTTCCCTACATTAATTCATGTTTGCTTATACTATTTTAAGCTACATTTCCATTACATATCACCCAAAGAATTCTGGTTAATATAAAGTGGATGCAGTACAGACAGTTATGGAGCTATGTTCCCATTTGCCCATGGCTTACAAGTAATAAAGAGACTTGCTCAGGAAACTAGATTGGATGATTAAAAATCATATAATTTATTTGCAAAGATATATTATATCACACATCTCATTAAGGGGGAGCTTTAATAGGAGAATCAGAAAATAACCAAGTGAGTGAAGTATTTGACTGGGTTCATCACTCCTCCTACTTCTGTTTATTTGGACAACATAAAAACACTTATAAAATAAGACAGAGTTCCCTAGATTAAAAAAAAATGTAACATAAAAATGACATGACTTGGCCTAAATACAGTTAAATAATACAAGGAGACAGAATGCAAATGAATATATTTTGTGTGAGGAATAGATATGCTGCTAATTGCGTTCACTTATTATCATAGAAATGACATGTTTCCAGCTTAGTTATATGCCGCCACAGTTAATAATTGAAACACAAACACATGAAACAGTAATTTAGTGGCAGACTTCGTAATTACAAAAGTATAGTAAGGGTTTGTTTTGTAAACATACGTGGAACTCCTTTGTACATGGTGTAATTAGCATGAATATAAAAATGTAAGAGAAGCCTACAGAAGGAATTCTGCCATATTCTTAATGAAGCACTGTTTATGATCCTTGGTGTCTTTATTTATAAAGCAAAATGGGCAACTAGAAGGATTCATTTGGACAATGTACATCTTGGGGGGCACTTTTACATTGGTCCCCATAAATACATTAAGTACTCAGTAAATTGGTAATTATGAGACATCATTTTTCTTCTGGCTACCTATATTTCTTTTTTAAACAGGTTATTTTGCATAAATAATTTGTAAAGTTGCAATGCATTCTATATCCAAATATGGCTCATTTTTCCTCTTTTTAAAAACTAGGCTGTCAAATTTTTCATCAACCTCATTTTTTTCTGAATTTTCATAACAACTATAACATGTTTTATTTTCCTATCTTTTATATATGAAGTAAGATTTTAAAAAAACTAGATGACAAAGTCAAATATACTAACTGTTCTAGCACAAATTTGAAACCAAGTAATCAGAAGCCCAAACAATTATAAATTTCAATATATTCTGTGCTAACTTTAACCACTTTATTCCATGTCCATCTGCTTGATTACTGAAAACCAGGTTTATTTTCATATAATGTGGGATAGTGATATTTGATCAGAAAAATAATAAATGGATGGGAAGGAAAGGAGAAGACAGCTTACACAATTTGGTATATATGACTACCTGCAACATCTATGACCAGAATACTGTCTAGTCTACACTCAAGCCTAGTTCCTTAGTCCTATCGCGTTGCCTCTTTGCTGGTATGAGTGTAGCGCCATCAGGCCAGTGACTCCTGGACCTTCCTTCCCTTGCTACAGAATAGTCAAAGTGGTACTCTTTGCTGGCTCTTGTTTGGCCCATGATCCCCTAAACACAAGCCTGATAACAACAGGAATGTCAAAGTTCTAGCCACCCATGACCCATAATGTCAGTTATCTCAGTAGGATAGTAGAGAGAAAGGGGAACCATCAAGGGAAGTAGATGGATGTTCAGCTAATCCAAGCAAAGCATGCTATTATTTTTTGACAGAGATGAATATTAGCAAAGGAATATTTGGGGAACTTGAAAACTCTTCATTTTCTTTGGTGGGCACATGTCCTCATCTGAATGCAAAGAGCACAGAAATCCCTATCTCCTAGCTCTCCGCTTCTGAACACGCTCAACAAAAGGTGCAGCCAGTTGAAACATCAGTTAGCATTCTCTTTCACCGGGAATGCGCTTATGAACTGTTGTTCAAATAGTTTGTAGACATAACAGTCCTGGGAGTGAATGTGGCTTTGTATTTACAAGGTAGCCATTTGTTGTTATTTATAGCTCTTTTAATTTTCACCTTTTTGCATTTAAATTTTGTTCCGCTGTTACGATTAGAATAGGCACTACTTAAGAGAGGGGAAAACTCCCTTTAATGTGCATTTTGTTCCACAAAGGTTTTCAAGCTTCAGAACAAACCCAGGGGTGTCCAATTTGCTCCTTTGTCAATCCTATGAACACCTGTAATTTGTTTCCAAAATGGAAAAAAAAGTAATTGTGGTATCTTTTTGCAAAACTCAGACAGGAACCTCTTTTAGTAGAGATCATTGTTTTAAATATATGTTAAAATGGTGTTCCTTTCATCTAATGGCTAGAGTCTCAAAATAAGAGAAGAAAGGGGGATCGACATTTATTTAAAGTGTTCATAGCACAGGACTGTCCTCTACTCAATTTCTTATGCAGGTCTTACACTAGCGATGTCAGAATTATCAATTATTAGGGACTATGCATAACATAGGGGTTAACATCAAAACTACCAATTATCAGCTGCATAATCCTAAATACATTACTTAAATCCATTGTGTTTTGGTTTTCTCTTTTTAATATAAAGAATGCTTAAGGTTTTATATAACATTGACTGAAGGGGTGTAAGAGGAACCGTTATCCCCATGTCTACTTGTTCATCGTTATTGCTTTTCATTTCTCCCAAAATCCCTGCCCCAAGACACCTCTGACTAACAACATTATATTTAAACACCAGGGACTTTTAATAACAAGATTCTTCACACTATACAGCAATAGAATGGGTGTGACCAATTGGTGAAATATGATGAACAAGGCAAGGAATGTATACACACACACACACACACACACACACACACACACACACACACACGATCAAGTTTTGATTTGAGACCTTAAAAGATTTATGATTTCAAAACTTTTTCATTCACAATAGAGGGGGTTGTTCTGAGTGGACCTATGATAGAGACACAATTGTTGTGACAGCTGAAGAGTCTCAACAAGTTGTTACCAATAATAACATTTTACTCCAATAATTGTGTTCCCCAAAGTACTGAAGTGTAGACTAACAGGACCCAAATCAGTTCTGTGGGTGTTTTTTGTTTTCTCATGTGCCCCCAACAAACACTCTATCGGAGAAGAAGGTGCCTCGTCTTTTACCAATTTACAATCAGTCATGGAAACAACTGGTAGTAGTCAAAACTCTGGTGATTTACCACCGTGCAAACAGGGAAGTGAAAAGTCCCCTCTCTGTAGACAAGCCAAAGCTAGTAGAATACAGGATCCTCCCTTGTGGGTATCTGTACACCACTGATGTCAAAAACATTTTCAGAGCATCTGCTCCTGCTTCTTTAGTCCTGATTTGGACCAAAATAAATAAATAAATAAATAAATAAATAAATAAATAAATAAATAAAAATAATGTATTGACTGAAAACAAAAAACACCTCAGATAGGTCATTTAAAATTAACAGTAATTTAGGGAAAGTTTGATGATGCCTACTTATTCTCTATTTTTTTTTTTTTGAGAAATTACATATGGTATTAGAAAACAAATTGATGAAAATATGAATCACTTGGTTATCTTTCAAGATCCATGCTCACATGTTTGGTATCTTTATCTTCTGAGTTCATTGCAAGGCCATGCACCTCAACAGAAGCTACAAATCACGTTGGCTTCAAATGAAAACATTAATGAAACACAATAAACTTCAGTGTTAGATGTAGGTGATTACAACAAACAAAGGTGAAACAAAATCTCCAGCAATTGGTATCAACATCCTCTGCTGAAAAGGAGATTTTAAGATGAGGATTTTTCAAGAGAAGGAGTTGAAGTAGTCAAACATTAAGAGGCCTCCAAAGTCCTCCTGTTACAGTCTTGCATCATTCTCCTCCCACATAGCACCTGTGTTCATCAGGGACCAACCAAATTGTCTGAAGTCCGGAGTATGGGTAACAACAGATAGTGTGGATTCCATTTTTTTAAGATGACTCCTCTACTACCCTCCACACACCATACCTCTTTCCTTCTCAGTATTTGATTTGAAGGAAACTGGGTGGTAAGCAACACTACCAAAACGTTCAAAGATGGTAGACCCAGATTGCCCTCTTGACCTCTGTACTGCCATATTCTGGTGGAGGCCCGGCTCTGCCTCAAAGACTGTTGACTCTCAGAAATTGTGTGATGTAACAAATGTCTGATGTTTTAAATTATTAAGTTTTGGAACAATTTATCACATAACAACAGATAACTAATACAAGGAAGAAAAGAAAGGGAAAGAAAATGACTAAGAAAGCTTAAGAGGACCACAGAGGAAAGAGACACTGACTTGTCTTTTCCTTCTCTTGCAAGTTTTTGACTTCAAGTCCCAGCAGTACACATTCTGACCTCCCCTATCATATTTGCACTGGTGGTTTTCTGACACAGAGTTTGGTTACAACTGTCAAGAATGATGGTGGGTATGTGGTTTGATCACGCCAGACCGCCTGAAACAGATTATAAGCTGATCCTACATTCAAAACAGCTGGACAAAACAGCCCTACAGACTACAGCCAGGATATCTGAATCTTCTTCGAATCCCCCATGACAGCGCCCCTTACCAGCAGGAAGTAGTTTGGAAAGAACGACGCCCAAATTCCCAAATATTGCCTATAAATGTTTGTTTTTGTTCAATTGGACTTTGTTATATAAAATAAAATAAATATCTGTAAGGACAGGAAAAAAAAGAATGATGGTAGGTATGGTTGTTCCTTGGAAGAAGAAATTTAATGTCTGTTTGCCTATATGTGTATATACACATATATGAATATGTCCTTTCTCAGTTTTAGATATGTAAAATGGATTTCTCAAAGCAACACGATTACTGATTATAAATTCCTCTGCAAAATTCCAGCTGACATCACTTTAAGTCAATGTGAGGCATACCTTTCATCTCAGAAATGTAAATTCCTTGAAAGATATGAATGAGGAAAAATAAGAGACAGTACCAAGGAATGCAGATATGGACAGCAAACAAGAAAGTCATCACACTTCAATGGGAAGGGTAAGGAGACCCAGTGATCTAGGCTCAAGCATCCTAAGTTCAGGATAGCAGATACTGTCACAGAAGACTTGGGTTTAGCAAGATTTTCACAATTTAAATGTGAAATTGAAATAAAATGATGGTAAAGTGTTCCTTCTCTGTGCCTTTGTATGAAGGAAGAAGAAAGCAAGGTCACAATGTAGAAAATTAACAGGCAAAAAAATAAACAAATATCCCTCAGTAGCTGAGATAAAATTTATCATCTATGAAGGAGAGAAATGTATCCCTATCTTTAATGGGTTTTGTTTGGTATAAGGAAAAAACAAAAGGCCATTACTCTTTTCATCTCATTATGCTAATTAGTTTAGCTAGCTATTCTCTCTGCTTAGCCACACAAGGTCCTACAGGGGTAAGATAAGAAGTAGAACTCTAGTTCCTCACACTCAAGGAAGTCTTGATTTCACTGGGAAGTTACTCCCCCAAGAAGCAGAGAATATTAGCACGCAGTTTGCAATATACTACCTTCATACAACACAAAAGGAGGCCACAGTTGGAAAGGATCAGGGTTGGTGACACCGTAAAAACACTTTGATCCTCTTCTCTTCCGAGTTCAACTTAGTTTTCAGAAGCCTAAGTTATCATTTTTTTACGGTGTCACCAACCCTGATCAAAGTGTATGTCAGGTTAGCTTAGCTCTTTAGCTTATAAAAGGTAAAAATCACTATGAAATGAAGGTCAGTTTCCACATCATATTACAAAGCCTGGAAGAGCAAGAGTTGGCTGGTGGCCCTTTACCAGACTCTGCCCACCAGCTCCCGTTTGTTTTCATTCCAGTTTCTCTGTTATTCTCAACAGTCCTGTTAACAATAGCACGTGGCCCATTTATTAGTCAGCTCCCATATGCTCTACATTTTTGCATCCCTTAAATTCCCAGAATGCTTTGTACTGTAGGTTTCGTGACCCTCATACCGTAGATAAGAACACAGGGACATACGACCATTATGTAACCTGTCCTGTGGTTGTGGGATTTATATTTTCGGGTTAGAATCTGACTTTGTGACAGAGCTCCCACTGTGAGGATGAATCATGTCATCTCTCCTGTCCCACTGTTTGGATCTGTCACCAGTGATGCAGAGCTCAAGAAGCAAGAAACAGCAAGACCCAGTCAAGTCGAGGATCTGACGAAGGGTCTCCTGCCCAGACACATCAACCAGCTGCTTTTCCTATCATGGCATCCAAAAGAGCAACTAGCGCGGGTGAAATAAAGGAAACGCCTAATTCTAGGAGCCTCAGATTCCCTCAGCTATAAAGAGAGGTGATGCTGGCACAACTACTCTGGGTCAGGTGATCTCCACCTTCACCTTCACTCCTGGTGAAGGATGGACAAAGACACCACATCTAACACCCTGCAAACCAAGAGGAAGTGAATGGGGTAGCCTTGCATAACTGGGATTTCCTCTAAAGATGAAATACTTTTCCCTACTAAACACTATCTTTAAAATCCCAGGGCAATGTTCCAAGGGCTTTGATTCACCCAGAAATGATTTGCTTCTCCAAATGTTTCAATTTCTGGATTTAGCAACTCTGAGCTGTGGTGCAGAAAAAAAAATAATATATTTTGAAAAATCCTTGAAGCTAAGGACTCTGAGAAGCCTAGGAGCCAGCTAGCAATTGCTGTAAATTCCTTTTCATTTTCTGGTATGGAATGTATAAACAGGGCAAGTAACCTCACACAAATTCACTATCAGGTTTCAATCTTTTCTATCTTTATAATTTTGAACAGTAGAGAGGAAGATGGTGCTAGCATCATCATCATCTCTGAAAGGAGCTACAGGATGGGCTCTGTTCCTGTTCGCCTCAGCCTGTGCCATAAGGGTCCTGGCACATGCCACTCGCATGTTAAATGTTGGCCTTTTTTTTTTTTTTTTTTACTACTAAGGTAAAGATATACCTTTGCTATCTGTTTGCAGCAAAGAAGAAACCACCTGCTTCTGACAAAGAAGATGCTTCTTCTCACTGGGGGTCAATTCTTTGTTCTGTAATTGACAGGGAGTAGACTTCACTCATTGATTCCTATTTCTGCCTCTACATCATCTTCAGTCTGTTGTCATTCTGATGTTACCTTGACCAGTGACTAATCGGTTTTTCTGTTGTTGTTATAGTTTAGTGTCTGCAATATCCAATCTGTGGCTCAGGAATAGGAGATATGGAAAACAGCCCATGTGGAGCAATAGTGGTGCACACTTTTAAGCCCAGCACTTGGGAGGCAAAGGCAGGTGGATCCCTATGAGTTTGAGGCCAGCCTGATCTACAGAGGGAGTTCCAGGACTGGCTCCATAGCTACTGAGAAACCCTGTGTCCAAAAAAATAAAAAAACTAAAACTAAAGCCACCCTTTGAGCATCTCTCTCAGTTCACTCATAGCAGAACCCCTGCCATCATCAGCATCTGTTTAGACTGGGTGTTGTATCGGCCACACTTGAATTTACTTTCCACCTTGCTGGACACTAGTTCAGTCTCTACTGCTCCATCACGTAACAATTGCCGTGCCTGCTGGTCCAGTCTTTGTCCTTACTAGTGCAGACAAGTCCTGCTATCGACGACTTTACAAAGGGTTAACTAAGTATCAGTCCCTGCTAGAAATCTGCCCATTGGTCTTCTAAACATGCCCCACAATGAACCCATGACTTGAAGCACTGTGAACTTTAACTGAACATTTAGATTTAGGTCTCAATCTATATCTTTTTTCCCCCCTTTGAAAACATGGCCTCACGCATTTTAACGTTAGGTGTTTTGTTTGTTCAGTTCAGGAAGGCTGCCTTGCCATCTACCCCTCCCCCTCTGTGCTCTTAATTATGCTATTTTAGTTTCAATTCCAGCTTTCTCTTCCTAGCTTTTCCAGAGTGTTTCCACGAAAACCCCCTACTCTTTTATAATTGCTCTCTCCTCTCATCTCATTTCATTTATTATTACAATGTCTACTTCATGTTGGTAATCATTGAAATTATGTTTACAAAAACAGACCACACTGCAATGCCCTGAGATGCAAGCCCTACCACACATTTGTTCCATAGCAATCAGTACATAAACTCTTGTTTACATGCTAGCTTGGCTCCTTTTGTCTGTTTGTTTTCTGAGACCGGGTCTCTCTTTATAGTCCAGTCTGGCCTCAAACTCATCATCATCTTCTTTTGGCTTCTGGGTTACTTGAATTCCAGGCATACCACTAAGCCTGCATTCATAAATTCATAAGGGTAGAAATAACCTTGTGTCATTGTAACTGAAAGTCACCGTAAAAAAAGGTCATCAATGCAGAATTCCCATACAATGCTTAGTTCCATACTATAACCTGCTTGTCATCTTCATTACCTCTAGTCCTAGCAGCAAGCACATAATCTGCCAAATAAAGAGTGCCAAGTTCTAGAATAAATAGTTCAGTAAATGAATAAATGAAATTTAAACAAAGATGTTAAGATGAATCACAGAGTAATTTTGAAATAATAAGTTGTCTCAGTTTTAAATTTTATGATCTGTCTAAATCAGAGAGTTCTAGTTAAGAATGCTAAGTGGAGTATTCAGATGAGTTTTTTTTTTCCCCAAAACTATTTGCTGCACTAGAAAATCCCAAGCACCTATTGGTGGTTCAACAAAACAGGTCTATTTTGGGACTTCCTAGATAGTAGAAGGTGGGGTCTCTCAGGAAACAAAGGCATGAATCAGGGGGCCAGTTTCAAAAACAAACACTTGGCATCACTTCTCTGAAGAAAGAGGCAGCCTGTCCAGCTGCTCTCCCGAGAAAGAAGACCTCTGAGAATAAGTCGGGAGCAAGAATAGAGTGTGAAGCTGTATCAATGCACCATGTACACACCTTCTGGCATGCTTCCCCAACGCACCTAGCACAGTGTTCAGCACGGGGAGAGATAAAAATGCTGTTGATTATTTGCCTAGCCCTGTTCTGTGAATCCAAGAAAGGGCAGCCATTGGCCAGCATTCAAAACTGTCTTTCACTGCCTGAAACTGTAGGATTTGCTCCCTGGAGAAACACAGACATCCTTTCCACAACTGCCCAAATTGTACTGTGGAGAAGGCAGCAGTCCTTTCCTACTTTCTTTCATTTTCTTTCTTCTCATTTACCAAAGCCACTTCAGTTTGAATAATTGTTTATGATGCAGAAGATTAGTGGCTATTTTTAAAAAAAGTCGTCCCCTTGGGACGACTTTGGGCATTCACTTCGGGCATAGCTTTGACGTGAACATTTTAAGCCAGAAAAACCTTAAGAAAAAAAAAACACTCACAAAATAATGTCAGGATGGAATAGATGGAAAGCTGAAGATTGAATGAATATTAAGAAGATAAGACATCCCTCAACCAATTGCGCAAGTATCTCTAAGACAAAATTAGTTCTAAAGGTAAACATTTTATAACCTCTTATTCTCCAAATTTTTAAAACTAATCCAGGTACAAATTAGCAATTATCCCTGAGATTAATAAATGGTCTTTTTTCTAAATCTTTTTCATACTCTATTCAAAAAAAAAAAGTTAACTCTTCATTTTTCATTTACTCAAAGAAGCAACAAAAGTCGAGTGTAGTTTGCTCCCCGCCACTTCCGCCACTTTTCCTTGCCACCCTGACACAGACCTGAGGATTCAGTCAGAGCATGATCATAACATTCCTTCCGAGCAGGGTTTGTGCAGTCAGGTCAAGACAGTAGCTGGCAACACATCCTCAGCTTTACTGGGAGTGCTATGGATGGTGCATAAAATCCACTAGCAGGGCAATAGCTAGCTCTCCCTACTCATTAGCACTGTGGTGGAATCTGAGAATGGTGATTACCTGGGTAGGTTTTCTTTTCCTCCTTTCAGAAAACAAACACTGAATGGACTGGAAAATATCTTATTTGCCCTATTTTTAGAACAGAAGAGACCTCAAAATCAGAACAGAAAAGCTCTTAACCCCTGTAAATGAGAAGTTAGTCTAAATTGCATCACCTGGGATTATCATTTTTATGCACTAATACCATGCATTCCCAAACAGCCTGGGCACTTAATGTCACGTGAGTGTTAACACAGGTCGAATTATCACTTTTACCAAAAGCAATCTCCATGCACACTAAGTAAAGATGGTGCTCAGGAGCCCTGCAAAAATAAGGACACAGTAGCTAGTATGGAAAGGTTCTGGGGATGTCTTCCTGACAACGGTGATTGGAGACTTCAATAAAGAACACTTGATATTTGATGAGACCAATTGTTGCCAACACCCAGCAAGGATTGAGACGACTACAAATCAGAACGAAAAATAAGCCATGCATCTAAGCAGAGCCCTAGAAAATGCCATACAACCAGGACTTTGCAAGAACATCCACAGAGGCATCCTGGCAATACCACTGAGACTTTTGATAAGAGATATTTGTGAGGTATTTTCTAGTTGCCTATACTGTTTTCAGGAGGACAAAGGAGAGGCTCCCTAGTAGTTCAGACGCTAAGTAATACTAACTCACAAGACAGCTTGATTCATACAAGATAGAAGACTATTAAGAAGCCACTCATAAGCTACAGGCTAGAGACAAGGAAGTATCTAATATACTGTTCACCTTAGAAATCTTCCTGGCTGCTCCATATCACACACATTCCTTTGTACAGAGATGGGAGACAATAGCTAGATGGAAGACCAAGACAACAGGCAAATCTGGGTGTGTCCAAAGATAACTAAAACAAATGGTCACTCTGGTAACAAGGCCATAGCATCAGAAAAGAAATATCAGTATGGTCCAGGGCAATCTGAGGAAATTTCATGTTTTGTGAAGTTGAGGTGGGGGAGGGGATTGGGGCTATATCTGAAGGACAAATAAAACTGTGATAGCAAGGTCCAGCAAGGGAGACTACAGGGAGCTGGGTTTCCCAGTGTGGAGAGAGATAGCGCGATCCCAGACCAACCAGGTAGCAGGAGAACAAAGACAGTCAAATGTGGTTGTTGTGTGTCAACAACACACAACACATTGTGTGTCAACTCAACTCATTTCAAATGGCTGCTAAGAGCCAATATCTGTTCTCAGCAAACACTTGACTGTTGGCCATGGACACAGGTGAGGAATACAGCACCATGTCACTGCCATTGAACAGATGTTACATTGTAGTTGGTACCACTTTCGGTAGTGTCAGGCTTTAAAACCTAAGACTTTTTAAACTTTATTTATTTTTTTTTTGGCAGCTAATTGTTGGCTTTTCTCTGGTTTTTAAGAGCAACATTCAATCATAGATACACTTCAGTGGTAAGGAAGAAAACTAGTAAGAGAAGCCCCATCCAAAACGAGTCATATTACATCAGAAAAGTTTAACTCAATACTAGAACTTTCTTAAGACAAAAAGTTGTTGGGAGAAAGGGCATAGACTGGCATATGATGCTAAAATATTAATATTGGTAAACATTCATTTGTTTAGATTTAATATAAAGCATAGAAAATAGATTGTAGGAAATAGGCAGGAAGCTGTGCCCCTAAGGTAAAATGCAGTTTTATAGTTATGAAAATTTAATTTGACTGCTTTCTCAATAATTGCTCATATTTGTAGCAGCAGCATGCTAGCAAGATAACGGTCAATCAAACGGACATCACCCTGTAAATGTTCTTAAAAAGCCTGTACTCCGTCTCCTGATGGGAAAATGGCATTGCTTCCAATTGTTAACACATGCCCAATTGAAAAGCAGGACAAGAAACTTGACAGTAGGACATCTTTCTACATTGCCATTTGCCTCTCTTTCTCAAATGAAATTCCTGTTGGGAGCTGGAACTACTTTTTCCCCCTCACGAAGATGGAAAATCTGTCACATCATAAACCAAACTGAAAGCAGAATATGGGAGATTCTCTTTTGAAAATTCTGTTTGTGGCCAGGAAAAATTAGGGTATGCTGTGACTGTGAGCTTGGCAAACATTTCTTTCACAGGTGAGGGGAGGACAGAAATAGGTCCTTCAATGTGTGACAAATCTCCCCTTCTCCTAAGTGAAGAAGAACAACAAAAGTTTCCCTCTCAGTCTCTGTCTTGCTCTGAGCCTACTGCAATTCCTCTTTCTTTTGTTCTTTTTTTGTTCCTTATTTCCCACACTCTTCATGACCGTTGAGGAAAATGCCATTAATAATGGGTACAAAGAATAGTGCTCGCTGTGTGGAGATAAACTGGGGATGACAAAATATCAACTTCCCGCTGCTCAATTGAAAGCCCTATCTGTGCAACTGGTAATTACTTTTAATTTAATTAGGACTCGTGGTATTGTTTCTATCTCATAGATTACATTATAACATGTAATGTGTTAAAACAACAAGACAAATTGAGGCTGGAAAACACAGAAAATATTACCTTTTTTTTTTCTATAAATAATACCACACTTTAACTCTCCCAAAAGCCCTCACGTAGTTTTACTATGGGGTAATTATGTTTTCCATACCCTTTTAGCCAGAATAAGCAAGAATCTTACAATCTACTGAAAATATACATCCCATAAGCTGTTTTAAGAATGTATTTTAACTCTACACTTCCTCTCTTTTCCACTCAAGCAGAACAAATAAATGATTTATGCCTTTGTACACTAAAACAAAATCCATATAACTAGAAAGAACAATTGTAAATACTACAGAGAGAATATGACCTTGCTGTTTGAATATGAAAGTATAAAAGTGGCTAGCAAAGGCAGCATACTAGGCAGGAACCCATGGTACTTCATGGAACAAGGCAAAACCTATTTAAGATATTTGCTGACTCAAAAGGGATATGGGTGACTCATATCCCCTTTGTGAAAGACTTAATCTGTAGGAGACGTTTAATTTGAGTTTCCATATGAATTTCACAAATGAATTGTGAGCTAAATAAATTATATAATGTAATAAGAACTTAATATTAGGTCCCTGAGGATTTATCTTCTAACACGGGTAAGTTATATAACAGATAGTAAAATGAAGAGCTACAAAGAGAGAGAGAAAGAGATTCCTTGTGTTCAACTGAGTTTAAAAATGCTGTCCACATATAAAGTTTGAATAAATGCCAGGTTAAATAACCAGAAATAATAGTTTGTATTTTACTCTAGTCAATTAGAATTGTGAATTTATAATATCTGTGGATCTGTCAGATAAATAAAACTTATTCTGAAAAGTTTACAGGCAAAAGAAAGTAAAGACCACTTGGGAAAAAATATTACCTTTTCTTGGAAACTTCATGATCACAGGTCAATTTCTTTTATTTTATTGAGAATAGAATTATTTTGTACAATAGATCCTGATTAGTTTCCCCTCCTCCTACTCCTCCAGTTCCTTCCCAAGTTCCCCTTCACCCATAAACACATTCTGTCTCTTATTGGAAAATATGCAGGCATCTCTAGAACAATAGTAAAAACACTAACAAATCAAATGTAACAAAACAACCAAACCAAAAAAAAAAAAAAAGAGAGAGAGAGAGAGAAAGAGCCAAAAAAAAAAAAAAAAAAAAAAAACATATACAGATGCAGAGATACACACATTCACACACAGAAATCCCACAAAAACTCCAAACTGGAAATCAGAGAGAGAGAGAGAGAGAGAGAGAGAGAGAGAGCCATCTCAACATTATGAGACAAAGAACCTCCAAAGTCCAAAGATACCATTGAGTTCACTGCTGGGCATTCCATTACTGTTAAGAGTGGTTTATTTCCTCAGTGGGACTCCCTTGGAGGAAACTATTTCCATTTGCAAGTGGCTATAAATTGGAGATTGTTTCTGGGTTAGGAATGGGGGCATGTGTCCACATCTCCTTTCAGTGCTTGGCCATCCAAGTAACATTGGGTATGGATTCCATCTAATGGAATGGGCCTTAACTCAAATCAGATATTGGTTGATTACTTCCACAAGCCTTGCACCGCTGTTGTACCAGCATGTCTTGCAAATAGGTCATTCTTGTAGATGGAAGGGTTTGTAGCTAGATTGGTGTTTACCTTTCTCCTTTGGTAGCCTGCACAGTACCTTCCTGTACCAAAGACACTAAATGTAGTGGTGAAAGCTCTACGTAGCCACTGGCTTGACTTCTCTACATTCAGTGAGTTGCCTTCAGCCACAAAGTCTTGCTATCAGTTTATGGCAAGCCACCAACAGCTTTGGCAACAGCTTTGGTTGTTTGGGGGCTCCCATAGAACCCCTTTATCCAAAAATTCAATTAGTTATAACCCAACCTTGATACTGTATTGTATTGTATTGACATATTTTAGGATGTTTCTACTGTATTAGACTTCCGTGCTAGCCAGCAGTGGCCCTCAATTTTAGCCCTCTCTCCCTGAATTCCTTCCTTCATTCCACTCTTCCTTCCCCATCTCTGGTTGAGCCTCCAGTTTCATGACCTCCTACTCCAGGCATCCATAACTATCTCTTCTATATTCCTTCCTAGGGAAGTCAATTTCTCTAGCCTAGTCCTCTTTTCTATACCTAACCTCTGTGGTTCTATAGATTGTAGCTTGGTTACCATTGACTTAACAGCTAATACCTATATAAAAACAAATATGTATCATATTTGTCTTTCTGGGTCTGGGTTACCTCACTCAGGATGAATTCTTTTTCTAGTTCCATCCATTTACCTATGCATTTCATGATTTTTTTTAATAGCTATGTATGACTCTGTTGGGTAAATGTACTGCATTTTCTTCTTACATTCATCTGTTGAAGGACATCTAGGTTATTTCTAATTTCTGGCTATTATGAAGAAAGCTGTAATAAACATGCTTAAGCAAGTATCTCTGTGGTGGGGTGAAATATCCTCTTGGTATATGCCCAAGTGTAAAACAGCTGGATTTGAGAAAAATGGATTCCCATCTTTCAGATGAACTGCTACATTGGTTTTCATAGTGGCTATATAAGTTTTCATCCCCACCAGCAATGGATGAGTGTTCCCCTTACTCCACATCCTCACCTGCATGAGCTGTCACTTGTTTTATTGATCTTGGTCATTCTAATTGAGATCACAAGCAATTTTAGCATTCAAAGAACTTAAACATTATCTTAAACGTAAAGACCTCATTTTATTCACAATTAAAACCAAATTCTGACCAAAAAAGAAATTAGAATCTATAAGTCTGCAAAACATAGTAAAAGCCAAATCGCTGGTGTCCTTTTTAAATTTAGGATAATTTAAATTACCTATATCCCTATATAGCAAAGCTACTGTCCATGTCACTAACTAGAATTTCAACAAGAGAACTCCAGAGACTTAGTAAAAACCTTCATAAAATTAAACAATATGTATTTTTTATATTTATATTTTGAGAGAAAAAAGGTTATGTTAAGAGATTTTAAAAAAACCATTTTAAGTTACCTGGATGCCTTAAATGATTATCATAATCTCTCTGTTTCTAGAATAATGAATGCCTCTTTGGCAAACTCATACCTACAGCCTGGTATAGCAGGGACAGCTGTTGCCCTATTTGAAGCCCAAGAAATCAGCACTGCAAGCCAGTTTCTACAAGACAGAAGACTTCTGGCAAAAATGGCCATGTTCTCTCACAAAAATAGTAAGCCATCGTCTGTATGAAGTGAGGAAGGCTGGTGACTGATGCCAGTATGAGACTTTACAGTGCCAATGGGAAGTCAATACTAAACACAACAGAAATCTTAATATGGTATAATTTAGATTTAGGAAAGATGCAGAACATGCTAGATTCTAAATATTTAAAACAATTGCTTAGGCAAGCTGTGATACTTCCTTCAAAAAACATCCAAACATTTTTTTTGTTAAATATACAACTTCAAAATGTTGTATGTTAAAATAAAATCATATTTTAAAACAAGACTATGTGACTATATACATTCTTTTGGGGTAGCTGCAGGATAATTTTTTTAGCAAGAATTTAGAACTGAAGAGGGAGGAAAGCTAGGCAGGAATGGTAGGATTAAAGATAGATCACATTTATTTTTCAACAATATAATATGGTGATTTTAAAGCCCCATTGGTCTGGAGCTTAAAAAATAAATTTCATATTCTTCTGGAGAAAACATTCAGGCTGAAAACTTGAATAAATAAGGAGGGAAATATGATTACCAATTTAAAAAGTTGGTGTCATAACTAAGAAAAAAGAACTTCAAAGAATGTTAGTCTAATAAAATCCCACAACACTTTATGAAACAAACAAGAAAACTTTGAAATATGCCCAAATTTCTTCATGCAACTTTGTGTATAAGTCAGGCCAAGTATAAAAATGAAAGTATCATTATATTTCTTATTACTATTTGGGAATTCTGGGAGATTTTCACTTCCCAGGTATTCAGCAAAGAAAATAAGATCCCCCACTGAGAAATCAAGTGATATCAAACTTCAATAAGGCAAAGCAGAGACCTACAAATTCACTCACCAGAGAAAATATGACTCCCAAGTCAACAAGACCGAACTGCCATATTTGAATAAACAAACATATCTGAAAAAGAAAATATCAGCTAATAGAGAGTCAGTCTACAAGGGAAGCATACAAAAGGAGATTCATAGTGGCAAACATTGGCAGCGCCTGCTCAAGCACTGTCCAAGAGAAAGGAAGATTTTGGACATCAGTCTATCCTCTCCAGATGGACTAGAAAGCCATCTCTTCCACTGGGATGAATGCAAGGAATGAAAAAACTCAAAGGATCTGGCAGCATCACTGGTCCATCACCAGTTACATACAGTACATATCCTAAAACAGATGCCACTAGCTTCTTATCTTGATATATTTAAATTTCATTTTCTATGACTCTGCTTTGTCAATCTCTTCACATAAACTTCAGACACACATTAAAAGTGTCTGTAAGGGATAGAATATACGATATACTAAGTCAAGCTTCCTTCCGAATGACTATAATTTTATCCAATTTACCCATGTTATTTAATGGATACGAATTCTCCATAAAGGTGAGAACTGTGGGAAAACAGTGTCTATGATGCAAAATCATGGAAGCCAGTAATGGTTTGAGCTGGTCAAAATTGTGCCAACAGATATACCCAGTCTTGCCCACACACCTTCATGATAATTTGATACTCAAGAAGCTATCAGCATTCTCTATTATCCAACACAGAACAAGGACAGAAGCAAATAGCCAATCAGTGTCTTGCCTAGGTCAAATGCTTGGGTTATATGGGAAATTTTTATAGTGGAGAATTCATAAAGAGAGGAAACAGTGAAATTCGAGAGGGCAGATGGTACATTGAGATTAACTTGGCTCCAGTTTTCGACTCAGTGACTCCAGCGACCAGGACAGATTCTATTCCTGCTGTGAAAAATGTCAAATTCAGTTGCTAGGTCTGTGGCAACTGTTCTGCTACAATGTTTACAGAGAAAGGCACCTTAAGCACCTTTGGAAGACCAAATGAACCCAGAACCAAGGTAAGTGTTAGACAAATTACAGAGTGTTCAGTTTGTTGGAAGCTCCTAATACTCAACTGCAAGAGTTAAGGATGTTCTAAAGTCAGTGATAGGATTGATCTAGTAGGTTACTATGTCTACTTTCTATTGATGATCTTATGTCTAATACTAAGATTGCCCTTGTTATTGCTCATGACTTTCCTAATGCCTCTGCTGACCTGAGACTTACTTCATTTAGCTGGTCACATTTAGGTTTTATGAGTCCTCAGTCAGCTAGCAAAGGCGAGCCAGAGATGGGCAGTCACAGTGATGGCATTTTTCATGTTGCCAAGCTGCTGGTTAGAGTGGTGAAAGTTACTGGCACCCAGGACTTTCATCATCCAAAAGGCTTACTACATAAAGCCTTTTTATCTTTCTCTGTGGCTCCAAGAGAGCTAGCAGAAGCACTGAAGACTTTTAGAGACCTACATTCAACAGTGGCACACTGGGGACCCTCCATCATTCTATGGCTCAAAGCCACAAGTGTGGTTCAGATTTAATTCATGAAAATGGATTTCATCCCAGGTTAGCACAGGGAGCAAAACTGCACGGAGGAGGGCACGGTCTACAGAAGAGGGCCGAACTGTGCTGCCACTTGACAATCTGCCACATTCAGACCCACCGACTCACTTGATCAAAGGAGGAATTTGGAGTCTGGGGCATTAAGTGAGATCAGGTGGGATAAAGAACTTCCCCACTGTCAGCTATGAAATTCTTCTTTCCATTTGAACACTGGTCTCAGCTGTGAATAAGCAACAGGGATGCTACTATGAAAACCCATCTTAGGGTGTGAGTGACTGGAGAAGCTTGGTACCTACCTCATGAGGTTCCCGTGAGTGGCAAGTTCAAACAGAATAGGAGCTTGAAAACAGGTCACCAGTTTCCATTTGTTTATTCTGGTGATTTACTATCACTTGTTTCATTACAGTTACTTATCATTCACCCTTGTGCATCTAAGTGGCACAGATGATTGAAGGCTAGATCTGCTATATTCTCTCTCTCTCTCTTTCTCTCTCTCTCTGTCTCTCTGTCTCTCTCCATCCCTCCCACTGTCCCCTCCCCTCAAAGTGATAGTGATAAATTTATCAATGTGCTACTTCTTTTCTTTTCTTTCTCCCTCTAATCCTCCTTTTCCTTCCCATCTTCCTCCTCCACCTCCAAGATCCTTACCCATGTAACTTTCTAGCACCATTCTTGGTCTTATCCCATTGAGTATCGGAAATTATATAATTAGGCTCAAGAAAGTTGGTTCTGGATAAAGAAAATGTGTTTGTAACACCCAGGGGAAACACAAGGTTGAAGAATAACCTTCTGGTCAACCTTCCTCAGCTCCTTGTCAACTTTGCCTAATTTATCTATGTATGTGTATAAATAATGCTTTGTGTGTGTGTGTGTGTGTGTGTGTGTGTGTGTGTAATATTCACTAACAATTTACATATAAAATTAACCAATATTGTCCTCCTCTAAGAAGAACATGTTTTTCCTTAGAGAGTATCTTCTAGTATTTGTTTTCTTTATACTATGAAAGCAAACAAACAAAAACACTCAATTCCATATGGTCAACTAGACCTACAATATCTTAGAGATTTAAAAAACAGTTTCTACTCTCACTAATATATGGAATTTTAAAAGTCCAAGTCAGGTTAGGTGAAGTTCAGGAATCCTTTGGAAAAGGAGAAGAAAAGAGTGTAGGAGTCAGAGGGATCAAGGACACCATAGGAAGCTTCGCACAATCAACTACCCTGGGCTCATAGGGCTTGCAGAGACTAAACAGACAACCAGGGAGCCTGTAATAAGACTGGCATAGGCACTCTGCATATATGTTACAGTTGTGTAGCTTGGTCCTCTTATGGGACTCCTAACAGTGGCAACAAGGGCTGTCTCTGACTCCTTTATTGGCTTTTGGCACCCTACTCCTCAGACTGGTTGCCTTGCTCAGTCTTAATACATGGGGAGGTGCTTTGTCTTACTGCAACTTGATATGCCATGCTTTATCGATACTCTTAGTATGGATACATTGATAGTTTATTGATGCCCTTTACTGAATGGAGACGGAAGAAGAGGGGATGAGGTGTGGGAATAGGAAATGGGAGAAAGACTTGGAGGGGAGAATTGGAAGGGGGAGGCTGTGGCCAAGATGTAAAATAAATAGATTTATAATTTTTTAAAAAAGACTAAGTCATAGAAGCAAAGGGTACAAAGGTTATGTGGCTGATGGGATGGCTCAGTCAAAACAATCACTTGCTACCAAGTGCAGTCACTGCACAAACGATGGAGGAACCAAGTCCTATAAGTTGTCCTCTGACCTCCTCTATGTGAGCATTTTGTAGTTGTGGCATTTGCAAACCCCTCTCCTCAGACACATACAATAAATAAAAATTTAACCTGCATTGTAAAGTGCTTTATTAGCTTTTCTTACATAGCAGGGGTTGACCCTCCAGCAATGGGTGTCTGTAGAGAGAATTCTCACCTCTACCAATGTTCAGACCAAAGGGGCGATCCACCAAACCTCAGATTCACTGAGACTGCAATGACTTCCTGTCTGCTCCTACCTAATATTCCTCTCTCCACCCGGCCACATCACTCCTGTCTCTACTTCCCTGGTGCTGGGATCAAAGGTGTGAGCTCTGTTTCTTTTTTAAACTGATTCACTCTCATGTAGCCCATAGTGGCCTTGAATTCACAGAGATCCATCTGCTTCTGTCTCCTGTGTGGTCACCATTGCCTGGACTCTATGGCTAAAGAGTGGCTTAGCTCTTAACTGGTGTATTGTTAACTAGTGATCTAGCTCTGCATTCTAATCTTCAGGCACGCTTTATTTGTTAGATTACAAACAAAATATCACTATGATCTGAAACTGAAAGCCTGAACCTCCCTGGAGAGTCAGCTGTAGGGATACATGTGTTGGAACCTGAAATATCTGGAGTCATGGCAGCAGCAGGAATGGATACAATCCCTCACTCAGAAGTGTCGCATGCTCCTGCCACTGGTCTTACCTGAGCTCTTTCAATGGGGAAGCCTGTTGTTAGGTACTCAATTGTAAGGCATGTCTTCCTTCTTTAGTTAATTACGTCTGAGAGGCCCCACAGAATAGTGCAGAAGCTGACCTGCTGCTTTGTGTGTGTGTGTGTGTGTGTGTGTGTGTGTGTGTGTGTGTGTGTGTGTACAGAAGCCAGAATTTTATATTGGTGTCTTCTGGCACTAAGACCTTTTCTAAAACAAGGTCTCACTGAACCAGGGCTCTGCTTCCAGATGGAATGGCTGGCCTGGGAGCCACTGCAGCCAGTCTGATTCTACTACTCTTGCCCTAAGGTTATAGGTACCTACTAGTGTTACAGATCTACCCTGTCATGCTCCACTTTTACATAAATAATGGATTTCAAACTCCTATGTTTGTGAGCCAAGGTCTTTGCCCATTACATCATCTCCCCAACCCTTGCCTGGGTGATTCCACATCCTGTGATGTTGACAATCAAGACAAATTGTTACACACAGAGAGTAATAGATTTCAGGAAACTGATTCAAATGTCCATTTATCTGTGAAGGACGTCAAAGTTCACAGGCAAATGGATGGAACTAGAAACAGCCATTCTAAGTGAAGTCAAACAGACCCAGAAAGGAAGGTTCCACAGGTCCTCTCGCATCTGTGACCATTAGCTTGGGATATTTGGATGTGGAGACAAATAAGAGTTTCCATACAAGGGGAAGATCCCACAAGAGATTCTAGAGGGCATTTGAAGGGATAGAGAATGCAGGTAGAATGAAGGAGGAAAGGGGAATAACAGAACAGGAAGGGTTAGATGGTGTGGAAGATGGGAAGACAGGGTGAAGGGAGACATGTGAGGAGAACTATAAAGACCTTTAAAAACATATGGAAATTTGCTACAGTAGAAGCTTCCTGACATATATACACATACACATATATAAAAGGGTGTTAAGTGGAATTACTCTATGATGAAGGTAAATTAATCTACTAAACACCAGCCTAGCAAATAAAAAGCCCAGCGGTAGGTATGTGTTTGCCTTTTTTGAGATGTTGCCCACAGATCTCCCCACAAATGTTACAGGCTGTTGCTAATGCTCTGTTCTTGGTTACCCTCCAGAACTAGAAGGTAAAACTCTACTGAAGATGCAATGTACTTGAGTCACAGGACATGAAGAAATGAACCCATTTTTAACCTGGGAGTGAGCAGTGCTGGAAGGTTCATGCCCTGGAATCATTAGTATACTTAGCCAGCTGTGAACTCTGAGAACTACAATAAAAACTGTCCCGGCAAGATATACTCTCGGATGCAACTGTGGCATGAATGCTACATGAGTAACCAACCAATTTTATTGGCTTATAAGCCTGTTCTACAAGAGAGAACTGATATTTCATACTGTTAACTGAGCCCAAACCCAACTGCTGGATAGGTCACAGGCCCAAGAGAGGAACCTAATATTCTGCTAAATTGACATAATATTAAACTGTCTCTAAGTTCTGATTGTCACACTCACAGATCAGTGTATCTCTCAGCTGTCATTAGAGAAGCTTGTTTTTGTAGCAGATGGTGATTAGTACAGAATTCGACAACTAGTCAACATACAGAGAATAAAATCCTGGGGTCCAGTCAATTCCAAATGTAATATCTGTGCCCTTTCCCTCAAGGCTCAAGTATCATTACAGAAGAGGGAATTAGAAATATGGCAAGAGCTAAACAAGAGGGAATGGATACCTGCAGTACTCTTAAGGCATAACATGCCTATTACATAAACTCATAGCATCGGTGACTGCATGTGTAAGAACTGCAACAGATAAGACTAGCCCAAACTCCAGCATAGATGGAGAGGGTCTCAGAAAGTTCCATCCTTGGCAGAAGAGCTATTGGCAGTTGATGTCTACTGGGGGAGACAGTGTCAGTTTTCTTCAGAGATAAGACCAATGAGAGGCTGCCCATGTACCGCTTGATGATATCACACCCTTGCATGTATAAGCAGTGCTCAGTGTCTTAAAAATAGAACACATGGAGTTGGGAGGGAAAACCAGAGGAGGATCTAAGAGATAAACTGGAGGGGATGGGAGTGGACTTGATCAAAGCAGGTAATGATAAGTATAAAATTCTCAAACAGTATTTTTATCTTAAAAATTAAAAAAATTCACCTCAAAAGAAATAATAAATGAGAGATCTACTGTGCAATATAGTAAGTATCATTAAGAATAATGAATATTTCCTTCTCTGATATGTAAAATAAGATAAATAAATAAAAAGGAATAAGGAATACTTGAAAATTTCTATCCAAACAGATCTTCAGAGCATTCACAAAAATAAGATAATGTGAAGTAATGCCTATATCAGTTTCTTGATTTAACTGTTCCATTATGTGTATTACCTGCACAATTTTATATACCACAAAACATCACATATACTTCATATGAAATTTTATTTGGTAACCATAAAATAAATATCTCGGAATGTTTTGATAGTTTGTTTGCAATGGTAAGCACAGTCAAATGAAGGAAGTACCTCTAAGTCATTTGCTAAACAACACATTTTTCTTGTATTGTTTCACTTTAAAGATGACCAGGGCATTATTCCTGACCTTCAGAAATTCGTAATCTACCAGTATAGGGGAATTAAAAAGAACCATAAAATTAAATATTTTGTAGTGTAATCAAGCAGCCTGTCCAGTGGAATAGGAATGATGAGGTCTATTGTACAGAGCAGTTACCAACAATGGAAAGAAATTGCATATTTGAAAAAAAAGAAGACATGTACCTGCTGTTTTCCCTGCTTTCCCATACCTTGGCAGAGAATTTAGAAGTAGGTTTAAATGAGTTTGTGTTGCTCACTTACCAGCAGAATATAACAAAGAAATAGGTGTGTTCCCAAGCATACCTCAGAAAGTTAACTTGGATTATTCACTAAATAAGTTTTCTTTCTTTACTTATGTTAGCTTTTGCTAGTCATGGACTAGTCATGAACTTAGAAGTGCAATGCCTTGTCACATTTCTCTGGAACGGGTCTCTAAAATAAGAACGCATAGTACTTGGATAATTCTACAACCTCACACTTCTGTAAGTCCATTTGAAAAAGTTAATTAGGAACAATATATACAGTTTGGCAGGTAGTTACTGAAATAGCTCTATAGTTTTAGGAAATATATTATACTTTTGTACACAAATAATGTAATCATTTAATGGGTCAATTTCAATTATGCTTTTCTATTTGGCACCTTGAAAATCATTTTCTCTAACATGAAGACATTAGTCTTTTTTCATATCCCTATATGTATTTCAGGGTCAGGGGAGAACTGAAACTTAATTTAATAAATCTTTTCTTTATTCTCAGCCAAATGTCCTCTATTTGATGGATATTAATGGCAAAACAATGTGTTGCTATTACAAATATTAAAAATGGAACAAAATAGTTTATATCATGATCGCAATATTTAGAAAGGACTTCGAGTTCCTTCGGGATATAGTTTGCAACAGAAGCAGCTGCCTGCTCATTGCTGTTATTGTTACTGAAGAGTTTTTGATAACACATCTGAAAGGTAAAGTCAAATAAGACCTTAGTCATGTCTTAATATCAACTTCTAAAATGAGAGTCGTGAAAGTTAGAGCTGATAAACCCTTCAGTGTGGATGTTACACAATACTTACAATGGGTGCATTTATCAGTAAATCGTGTCTGGTGTAATACAGAACAATAACAGCTATGCAAAGAGAATGGGGTCTTGTTTGTTCCACTTAATTTTCATCTTTTAGAAATCAATTCTAACCTTCCTTGTACGCTTTCTTGTCTTAAAGACAGGGGTGGTGATGAGCATGGACTACTTCCTGCTCTGAGCAGAGGCTGTGAGTTCTGTGTGAGGACTCTACTGCCTGTTTGTCTTTTTCAGGGTACCTGCAGAAGGAAGGTACACAAGGTTCCAAACACAACAGAAGAAAAGGATAAAGGCATTTCCTTCCGCTTCCCTCCCCCATGTGTGTGTGCAGGTTCATGTGCATGCATGTGCCTGTGTGTGCCTGTGTACATGCATGAGAGAGAGAGAGAGAGAGAAAGAGAGAGAGAGAGAGAGAGAGAGAGAGAGAGAGAGAGAGAGGAGACTATTGTTACTCTCAGACACTGAAAGCAAATTTTCCTGAAAGAGGCTAAGGCCAACTTCAGGAAGCCCCGTGGGGGTGATTACTGCTTGGCACCAAAGCAGCTGTGCCTTGTTCTCTCTCGTCAAACATGGCTCTCACTGAATGCCAAAGTAGACTTTCCTTATCTACACACTTTTCCATGTTGACCTACATCCAAGGTGATAGTTCAGGAAGTATAAAAGAAACCTTGGTGGTTTAACAAAGTAGGGCATATTAATTTGACTGTAACTCTTGAAGTAGTTGCTTTATTGTCAATAGCAGGGGAATGCCTATCTTCTCTAAAGGGACCTAAGCACAAAATTCAAAGAAAAGCAACACATATCAATGTGTGGTATGTGTCTGTGGGCGCATGTAGGGGAGACAGACAGATAGACAGATAGTTCCTTTATTTCTTCCACAAATATATTTACTAACGTGAGCTTTTGTTCATTTAGACAAGTGTTTTCCCCCAGCCTTCTGAACGCCTTTCCGGTTGTGAGTTTAGCCCTGGGGAAACTAATAGAATCAAGGTGAGGTCAGACAAAGGAATGGGAAGAGGGATCCTGAAATATGTCAGACAAAAGGCACATAATCAAATGGCAAGACAAATAAGTCTATGAAACCGGAAGGGAGGGGCATGATGAGGAGAGAGCCAGGGAAGGTTACACATATTTTTCAAGTAGAAGCATAACTCCAAGGAAATACCAAGGCTGTGTGTATCAACAAGGAGGCAGATGCTAAAGCTGAAATGCCAGAAGTATTCAAAATCCATTGTATTTTACCTGGAACAATACAGTCTTTTTCTTTATATTTAGTATGGACAGCACTGCTAAAATCCATGAGCAATGTGCATTGAGGGGAGATGTATGCACGTGTAAGCTTACATTGTGCCTAGGAGGAAACCGTTACATCCCTGAGGTTTCCTCCTTAGCTTCCTCAGCCTCACCCCCTTCCTACCTCCATACAGATATGAGGTTTTTTTTTCTCCTTTTCCTGTTCTTTGAAAAATGATGTCTTGGCAACCTAGCCAGTGAGCAAGCATTAATGGGTTAAGAGGGTTGGAAACTCATTTGATTTCATAGTTGACTGTTTGCATGACTACAGGTTAAGCTGTGATTAGATTTCCATTTACGGCTCCCTCATTTTCAGGCATTTAAAAATAACTCAGCCCTAAAAGTTCTTTCTAAATTGACTGAACTGGAGCTTGCCATTGAGTCATAGATAACCCTCAACCTCAAAATACACAAACAAAAAAGAAATAAAAGAAAAACAATATAAATGTTGGGGGGGCAGCCCACTGGTAATTTTTTATACACTTATTTATTGTGAAAAAAAAAGAAAACCTAGTCATTTGGGGAATGCAAGCCCACAAATTCATGTCTGCTGTGTTTAATCATTTTAAATCATTCTGCAAAGACCTAAAACATTCGACTTCTGCACTTTCAAGTGGCTTAGCCCCCTCAGCACACACATATACACACATCACACATTCCTCTGCTTATAAATAGATAAGAATTCAATGGCCTTATGGATGTTTTATATGAGACACATTTTCAAAGGTGGGGGGGACGGGTGTTTTATGATGATGTCGTCTCTGAGGAAAATCCAAATAACTTTAGGGGACTTGATAAAATATCCTTATTGCAGCCTTAGATTCAAGACTATTCAGGCTTCTCTCCAATTTGTCAATTCACTGCTGTACGGTCACCTATACTGCAAGGTTCCCTGAGCATTCAGCCGGTAGCGTAGGAGTTCAGCAGGGAGCCCAGTGGAAGTATCTCATTAGACCTCCAGCACAATGCTGGTATTTTTCTTTCTGCTCGGGCTCCTCAGAAGAGGAACTGCTCTCTTGACCCATCCTGCGACTCCCAGATTCCAATTTCCGAAAGCACTACAGCCTCTTATTATTGCATGGGGAAGATTTAAAGTATTGCTTTAACTTGTGCCCATGAACACAATGATGCTTCCAATAAAGTTAAGATCAGTGTGTGCCGTTACTGCTACAGGCATACCCTTTCATATGTCCATATTCTGTCATTGGGAAGGTCCTGGTGATTTTCCATTGGAGCAGAAGTGTGAATACTCACCAAAATCACAACTAGTGAATTGAGAGCAGATGGCAAAAGCAAGACAGGAAGTCCGTAGAATCAAACTTTACTCATTTGGGTTCCACTAACGAAGACCAGAAGTCAGCAACAATGTCTGTATTCTTTCCACCTCGACAAAATACCCTCTCCGTCATTGTGTCATGTCTTGTCTTCCTAACGTAAAGACGACAGATTGGTTTTGCAGCCCATTCTTCTCTGTCATCTCTCCATTGTCCAAGATCCATTTTTGTAATTGCTAAATTGTTAATGCTTCTAATTGATCTTTCTGTCTTATGCTATTAATTTTTTATTTATGTCATGGTTTATGAGTGAGTTCTCAGAAGCCCAAAATGCTGAAGACCTAAAGGTTGCAATAAGTGTATATTCTTACTCAAAATGATGAATTTCAACTAACAGAAGTCTGGATTCTTGTTCTGACTTTGTCCTTCAAAAAGGTTATCATTGCTTTTGTGCTCAATGCTTATTTCATTTAGTGTGTGCACACATATGAGCACATACATATCCACTTACTATGTACTACACTCTATTCTAAGACCTTTACTAATATAATCCATTTAATCTTTATCCAAGGAACCGTGGTTGGCCTCTTTTGCAGGTGAGAAAACTCAAGATTCAAAAGAGAATGGGTTTGTCCAGCATTACACTGATGCCAGTGCTAGAATCCATGTGGACACATCCGGGACTCAAAGTAAAGCTATGTATTAACTGAGGCATAAAAGTGTTGTCTGGTAATTTACTGGCACCCTCTTTTCAGGGTTAGCAATCTATGGGATCTACCAGTTAATGCTGATAGTAAAGGCATTGCTACCATCAGATTAAGGGTTTGAGTGCTGCATTTACCTCTGCTGTGGAATATGTGCACTGTGTAAATTGTGCTCTGATTGGTTTAATAAAGAAGTTGACTGACCAATAGCCAGGCAGGATATGGTCAAGTGGAAAAACCAACTAAGGAGGGGAAGAAGAACAGAACAGGAAAGATGCCAGGAGGACAGGAAAGCCATGAGCCATGTGGCAATACATAGATTAATAGAAGTGAGCTATTTTAAATGTAAGAGCTAGTTAATAATAAACATGAGCTACTGACCAAGCATTTACAATTAATATAAGTCTCAGAGTAGTTATTTGGGAACTGGAGGGCGGGAGGGTCCACAAACCTCTAGTGCAGTGTTTTTAAGAAATAGAAGGTACACTGAAGGGCGTCTTGCTCATGTGTGGTCTTGCTTTTTTCGTGGTATTCTAAATAAGGGACATGAAGCCTCTCTGCCATAAACATCATCACATTTTTCTGACTTTTTCAGTACACCACTGAGCCTATGAAAATTCAGGCTTCAAGCATCTTTACTAGGCAGACACTGCCTAATTCATCTTTTTATTTCTATTACTTAGCATAGTTCTTGACTCATAGTAGAAGCCCAATAAATATTGATTTGAAATGATGAATAAAATTAGGTGATAATCAAATAAATGTTATCATCTTTAAGCCTCCTCTTCTGTTTTTTCATGTGAAATAAATTAATGGGTCTCATCTATTCACCAGAGATTAAATTCTAGAGTGTGTCATGTCTTGCCAAACCCCTGTACCATTTTTCCCTGTCTCTGGAATTTTCCTGGGTATTACTGACATTTTACCTATTATAACATCCCCAACAAAGAAAATAGAGGAGACAATCTGTTGTTAATAGCTTTTGAAGTGAATCAATGTATTGTCATAGTAACCAAAATTTACAAAACAGATCAATTAGGGAAATATTTAAATTCAAACTCAAAAGAGAATGTTCCTTGGGAGGAAAAAATTAATTTTGTAAGAAAGCTAACAAAAGAGATTCTTTTTGTCTCACATGAATTTCACAATGTAAATATATATATATATATATATATATATATATATATATATATATATATATATACAACCTCCTCACATGCCAAATGGGATACAAGAGCAAAAGGCA
Organism: Phodopus roborovskii; assembly: GCF_943737965.1. Lineage (NCBI taxonomy): Eukaryota > Metazoa > Chordata > Mammalia > Rodentia > Cricetidae > Phodopus > Phodopus roborovskii. The sequence continues at coordinate 21,056,745 of NW_026126567.1, read as the reverse complement.
AGGTAGTGACATCCACACACCTGACCCCTTGTGCTGTCCCTAGTCTCTAGGACTAGACCTTCTTCTACAGAACCTGTCCAATTCCAGAAACTTCCTCCTAGGCTGACAAGAGCCCCACATCAATGCACACATGGCACTGGGCATGCCTTTTCTTCCTAGTGACTACTCCTATATAATAATAGTCTGCTTCTTTTTTCCATCAATGCAGAGGACAGATCTGAGCTCATCCTCAAAAATACTCAGGGATCATCACAGCATCACAGCATCTGCATTGGAAACATGTCCTTTATCCAAATTATTTTTGTTGCAAATATGGCAGGCAGTAGCTTCAGTTACATTACATGTTTTAACCTTTTGTTATTTCTTTTCATGAGTCTTTTACAAGAAAGAAGCACTGAAGGCAACATGTTAGAATATGATACACATTAGAATGTATGTCAGTGTACACAATTTTTGCAGCAAGCTCAAATACTATGGTCTAGTCATGTGGTGTCAAGAAAGGACTGTGAAGAATTATCTCAAGATAGAATTTAGATTAGCCCATGTAGTCTTGCTCGTGTCATGGCATCTTAACAAAAACTGATGGCTTATTTATGCGGTTGAAAGCAGCCAGAATAGGCCAGGCATGGCAGCATAGCACCTGGCAGAGGAAGGAAGTTCAAGGTCTTAGTCCCTTATGATTTTGAAGCCATCCTTGGCTAGTAACATGTCAAAACAAAGAAGGAAAGAAGTGAGAATGGTGGAGGTGGTGGAGAAGAGGGGGATGGAAGAAGGAAGCATGGGCAGCAAAGTAAAGTAGCCAGAGGGGTGTTCCATGCACCCAAGAGATGCCACCAGGACACATCTCCATCAGCTTGCACCAATCTGTGAACACAGCAGTGATTACCAGTTTCTCCAGACCTCCCTTTCCAATTTGAGGAAAGCAATTTGCAATGAATTTGGAGTGCGGATAATTTTATTGTAAAGGGGCCCTTGGATCTGATTTAATTCACAAGAAAACAAGAGTTCTGTGTAGAAACTAATCATTCATAACACACAGCACCATCGATGACGATGTCCAAGTGTGTCTAGATGATTTAGTGAGAATAGAATCCCCGAGGTGGGGTCCCAGAGCTCTCAGACAAGAGGTTGGGGTTTTTTTTGGGGGGGGGAAGTTAGGTTATTTTTGTTGTTTTTGTTTTTTGTTTTGTTTTCAGAAAGAACTTGAGATCTGTTTTCATTCCTAGCGTATTTCAAGCTCAAAAGTCACTTCCTTAGAATGTTGAATAATCAAAACAGCAGAACCACATTCAGAAAAGTCAGGTCCATGACAGTCCTCTCATCCAGCCCAGAAAGGAGGTAAAATTGCCTCTACTATGCTCTTGCGTGTTCTTGAATCGTACTCTGTTGACTCTGAAAGTTCAGTAGGAATCCCATAGCAATTTGGGACACTTGTCCACACTTATTAGTAAAAGCAGGCCTGATTTGTAGCCCCCACAAGAACACACAGCAAAGAAGACAACACTTCCAACTGGAATCTAATTTATTTGTCAATAGAAAGATTTGTGAATGCTGTTGGTTCTCACTGGAAAGTGTAAACCCAGATTCTGCCCAAAGCACAACAAAACTGTGCTGTATTATTGGCTCATCACTAAGGTCTTATATTGAAACAGGTTCTCAGATAGTCCAGAGTGGCTGCAAATTTGCTATGCCAATAAGGAAGACCTAACTTCTGACTCCTTCCCATTGCTCAGATGACAGGCATGTACAACCTCACCCACTTTCATGAGTTCTGATGATCAGACTCAGAATTCATGCATCCTAGATAATCACTCTATCAACCGAGCTACATCCCATCCTCTACACCTACTTCTTTCTTCTGCCTTTATTCATTAAACAAAATCCCTGTGTGTCACTGTGATGGCACCAGGTCCTGCCCCATCCTAGCTCCTTGTGTATTGACAAAATTTCACTGCATTTTCTCTGCGTGCATTTCCCTCCACCATCCTTCCCATGGAATATATTTCTTAGAATTATGACCTAAAACTTTCTCTAGGATCCCCAGTATTTGTATGTTCCCTTAGTGAAGGAGGCCCTAGAACCAACTGCAGTGAGATTTCAAACCTCACTGCATGTATTTACCTCTCCTCAAGACCATTGTACCTAACAGCATCAACATTTTATAAAGTAGACAACAGCCAGTTGCTTAACACCAGCAATAAAATTCCAAGTCAGACATGATATGCAATGGCTATAATCTCAGAAACTGGGATTTCCAGGCAGAAGGATCATGAATTCCAGGCCTGCTTGGGTTGTGGAATGATGATCTGACTGGTGCCTATAGTACTTACTGTTAAGACTTCTTGATGAACCTACCAAAACAATTAGTTTCAAATTCCACTCACTATAACAACATGAATTACTTCCAATTAAATTCAGACTTGTTAATCTCTAGTCTTTATAAGGTGGTCTATTATTCCATTTAGTCACATTCGGTCTATTATTCCATTTAGTCACATTCTCCTTGATCTTGATTGAGTCTGTCATTCTTTATATTAAGCCTTCACTCAAGTGTCTTGTTACTTGAAGTTTTTGAGCATGATATTTGATGGCATGTACTCAGACAAGAAAAGGAGGAAAGCCCATATAGACATTGTATGCCTTCCCTTGCTCTGATGTTCATCTTCCAGTTCCTCTACTATGGAGACACCTTTTCAGTCAAAGCTGGCTCTCTCCAGCCATATTTATCATAATACCCATCTTGTCTGCCAGAATTACATATAAGATCTGTTAAAGGCATGTCTAAAGAGCTTTCTTCATAATTTCCTGCTATTTAATAAAAAATTGGAAAGTAATAACAATAAGAATAATCTGGAGATGTTATGGTAGAATTTCTAAGTCATCACAAATTTTAATCCTAAATGCTCATAAACTGGACATTGAATAATAAATCTACTATTTCCCAAGGCTTTGGGTCAAGCATTCTCAATGCAAATATTTCTCTTTAAGATGTAGAATCTAGTTCCATACCTATTGAAACTTTAAAAAAATCTACCATTTTTTTTCATTTTTTTCATTATTCTCCTGAATTCAAACATGATATTTCTTGAATCTCTTGGAATAAAAATTACTATTCCTGGAGACTTGTATTTTGTAGCTTCTTGGCACATTTTTCATCTGCACAACTTCTTAATCTTCTCTACTCCAGGATTCGTCTATTACTTCTATTACAAAGAATATTTCCACAGACAGAAAAAAAGTATGGTAGTCCATTCTCTTAGTCCATTCCCTTTGTCAAATCAGGAATAATAAAGACTGTCCTGAGTGGAAAACCAGCTCCCTTTCACTATTTTTTCTGAACATACAGTAGAAACTCCATAATCTAAGCCAGCTAAGATGGTGGTGGACAGCATGTGTGTACATTTCATTAAAATTCCCACACACGTTGATTCTTGTTCTAGAAAGAAAGGCTTTTCTTGGGCTAGGGATCCCATTTGGTATGCTGCACACTGTCTTGTATATTGCACAGATCCAAAATGGGCTTCTCCTACTTTTCACTTTCTTAGGGGCAAGTCGAAGTTAAAAGTTGACCTTGCTTTTATCCCTTCTCCTGTACCTTTGTTTTATAGGGAGACATTTAGAGAAGAATGAAGCCTGCCAGTTAAGCTACATGATGTTAAGCTAAGTCAATTAGGAGAATTCTACAAACTTTAAGGACAACCTGGGCAACTGGAGACCCTATCTCAAAAAAAAAAAAAAAAAAAAAAAAAGTCAGCAAACTAAACATAAGGAGAAGCCGAGGAAGGACAGTGCCCTGCTTAAAAAGCACTTGTCCAGCAAACCCTACAACCCCATTCAGATTTCCAGAATCCACGTCTGATAAGTGCTATATTAGCACACATCAGTAATAGCAGCACTCCTGTAGTGAGATGAGAGATGGAGACAGGAAAGAAGTTGACACTCATAGATCAGCTATTCTAGAGTCTACAGCACAGCTACAGGAACATCAAAAGAGACGCCTAGCAAAGGGGGAGGGGAGAATCAACTCTGAATGTTGCCCCCTGATGCCCAGAAGAACTCAGTGGCATTCATACATCAAGACCCACACACACACACACACACACACACACACACACACTACATGGCAACACACGCGGGCACACACACAGAGAGAGAGAGAGAGAGAGAGAGAGAGAGAGAGAGAGAGAGCGTCATCATAATACACACCGTGTATATGCACATAACACCATAACACATACACAGAGAGAGTACATAGCACCATAACACAGAGGGAGTACGTATTACCATAAAACACATACAGAGTATATGCACATAGCAACATAACACACACACACACACAAATAGCCAACAAAATAAAGATTTCTGATCCTTAGCTATTTTCATAAAACTCACCATTTAAAATTTTTGTTCTAAACTAGAATAGAATAGAAGCTTTACAGGGATATTCTACCATTGTGTTTTGTTTCTGGCTTAAACACAGAAGATTTCCTAGAACTGCCTTCTTATTACATTATACAGTTTACACTATTGGGTAATTTAATTCAACCCTGTCAACTATATCCCGACTAATTGCCAGCTGATGATTCACAAGGCACTTGAGACTGCTTAACTCTCTTTTGGTTTTGTTTTGTAATTCTTCATCCTTAAAATTATACAATTCTGCCCATTTTCTTCTTACATATTTTTCTAACTGCTTTGAAAAAAAAATATTTTGGTCTCTTGCTATTCTGACTAACTAAGGAAAAAAGTGTGTGTGTGTGTGTGTGTGTGTGTGTGTGTGTGTGTGTGTGTGGTGTGCATGTGCATGCACATGAATGTGTGGTGTATGTGTGTGGTGTATGTGTGTGCGCGTGTGCATGCGCATGAATGTGGTGTTTGTGTGTGTGGTGTGTGCGTGTGTGTGTGTGTGTGTGTGTGTGCGTGTGTGTGGTGTGTGGTCAATAGAACAAAAGGAAAACTCTCAACAGGGATTTGAACCAGGTTTGTACAGTGCCTTGGGTCTCTGGCTCCATCTCCCTGAAGCACCTCAACTCTAACATCAGACCTCTAAGACAGCTTTGCCCTTGAAGCTACCTTCCTCCTGCACCTATCACCTAACCTGGTAAACTCCAGTCACTGAGGCAAGCTCTCTCAGTCTGACAGCTTCATCCTGCTTTGTTTATGTCTCACTGTACTAAGTATCAGACATGGCCCCTGCTCTTGGCAGACAAATTTTGAAGGAATGAATGAGCGCTTGTCACAAGCCATGTCCTAGACTGAGTGCTCCATGGGTATCTTCTAAAAATGTATAGCTAAGTTAGGACTGGAACAGTGGGATTTTCAACTGCTTTGAATTAAAATTATTCCTTCCAAGCTCCCAATCTCTAGGTTGATGGGACGTTGAGTCTAAATTCTTGGTGAACCTCTCACCCCTCTAGTTTGCACAGTGAAACATCCGGCATACATTTGTTTGGGAAGTGGACCTTTTTACACATGTTTGCTGCAATCCTTGTGTGTCGTGGTCCACAGTAAACAGCCTAGCACTTACCAAAGCTGCTGGTCTCAGCCACCACCATTCCTGCTGTACCCTTATAGATACCCACCCCAGGTGGTGATTCCATATTTCATACTCCTTCTCCATCTGAGACATTTCATGCCAGTGATATTTGTCATACTATCCCAGCTAAGGAAAAATTCTACCATCCACAATCAAGGTAATCCTAACATCTCTTTAGGAAACTGTAAATCCCTTGACAAGAATGTTCCTTGGATGAATGTAAACAAGGATGCTAGCACTCTTTCAAAAATTACTTAGCTTATCCTTTTATTTCATTAGCCTGTGTTATATAAACTGACCCTCAAAATTAGGGCAAAGGGAAACTGGGCCATTCTGGCCCTTATTCCTTAAGTTCATGGCAGGCTTTGTGTATGTGTCCATCTGCCTCCTACATGTCCTCCATTTTCTGGGTCAGCACAAAGTGTGATGTGGTCTTTGCTCCCATTTAATTCTCATTATATATTCTCTCTGCTTTTACCAGAGGGGGCAATATTAACTACATCCAGCCAATTAGCTTGGGAGAAAAAGCTTGTGAACTGTCTCTTGGCTTAGTATGCACAACAATACTAATGGGATTGTCTAATCTAACCAGTGAGCAGTAGGTTGACTGGCAGCTTGTTTGACGGGTGTTATCATTTTTTCTCCCAGCCTAGGAAGCATTAGAAGCTATCATAAGTTTCACTCTAACCCTCTAATGATGTACAGATGTCCCACGATGTTCTGGCAAGAAAAGAATCTTGCATGTCATATCAAAAAATATCAACTCTTTAACATAATCTTTGTCCCAAGATAATGATTACTAAAGCCATTAAAAATCTATCTTGTATACCTCTAAGTCAAGCCATATTGTGTGTGAAGCTAGTACCTAATGACATTGAATGGATTTTAAACAATAAACGCCTAATTCTTTAAAACAACAATCAAGACTCGGTTTTTGACTTTTAAAGTTTTGACAATTCTGTATAGATAAGCAAGAGTAGGCAGCAATCTTGCCAACCACGGTTATTGAGAATGGTTTAACCATTTGCCCAAGCTACCTACTCTCTAGAAATGGGCTGAATGGTCTGTGCAAGCTCAAGTTCAGTAAGCCACTTCATTGGCTGGAACAAAAACAATAAGAGAAAAACTCACATTACTCAGGTTGACAAAGCAGGTGGGTGATACTTACAGACACCACCTCAGAGATAACCATTGGCCTTCCTCCCTTCCCCTTATTCTGGAAGACGCTTCCAAGGAGCTTTTTTAGTGCTATTCTGGAATTTAGAGCATGGCCTGAGTTTAGAAGGAATTCAAAGAAAGGATGGGTAGGTAACACTTCTAAGTTCAGTGGAAATTTAGCAAATTCAAATCAGCTTTATTTAATGCAGAAGGGACATCTGGTCTCCCTATCCTTCTTTATTATAACCTCAGCTCAAGTTCTGTGTTCTCCAGAATGTTTTTATTTTTCAACATACAGAAATTCTTCGAGGTGACTATCAAAGGCTGCAGGCATACAGTGTACTCAAGATTTCTATTAAAGTTTGGCTAGCACCTTTCAGAAAGAAAGAGGCTCTACGAGCTGCTGCAAAGATTTAAGTCCTCTAAGATAAGATGACCTCCTTCATTAGCTCATTTCTCCCATCTCCCAGCTTTAGAAAAGTATGAATAGTCTTTAGCCTCACTCTAAAATCCATCCAAAATTACCTTGCATACAGTAAGGCAACTAAATTTGAAGTTTAAAATAAGACAATACTTGCAGGGAAAATCAGCCACTTATCAGTAGTGTTCCATGCAGCTCATTGGAAATTCAGAATTTGGAACACAAATTTAGAGTATTGAACATGGCATTATTCATTGCCTGGCACGGAGTCACACAAGGCAGTTAGCCAAACAAGCTATCTCTCTACTTACAGGTGAAACAACGGCTTGGAGAATCTTAAAAATTTGAAAACATTCATAAATCAAAATAGGAGGTTTTCTAAGGGGAGATGGAACCCTCTGCCAAGTTAAACAAACTAAAGAAGAAAACAAGCCCGCTGTTAAAATGGTTTTCATGACAGACACTTACACTTCTTCAAACAATATCAATTAGTGTCTTTAGAACAGACTTCCCAGAGATGATATTTCAATCAGCACATTTCCTGGATGGAAAGAGCTTCTCTTCCTTATTTCAGGCTGCAGAAAATGAGACAATAGCTTTGCAGGCTGAAGGAGCCCATCCCTTAGATGCAAACTATTTAAGCACTTGAAATGACCTAAAAACTAGAGCATCCCTGCAGCCCCTCAGGGAAAAATGTCCCCGCCTGTCAGGGCAGGACTTTGTAGTTACATGGAGGTTCAGATTTGTGTACTTTTTCTTTACCCAAAGAAGTTTTGGCTTCTTGGGAGTAGCCACTGTTGTCCTTGTCTTCTAAGGAATATTCTTTCTTGTCACCTGGTTAAGAGGCTTTATCACAAAGATTCATAAAAAAAAGATATGAAATCCTAAAGGAGACAAAAAACAGAAGCCAGGCTCTACCCCTCCCCCCATGAGTCAGTTTCCATGCTTTGTTTTATTACCAAAAGCCTACATAGGGGAGTTAGCCAAGGAAACATGGTTAATCCTCTACATAAGGAGTTTTGAAGACCAAAGAAGACTCCTGGGCTCTGGGAAGAAATTTAAGCTTGATGTATGGGAAGTTCTAGAAGGCACAGTTGAGATGTGTGTGCAGGGTCAGGTTCTGAATGAGTCCCACAGTTACACAAAAGACACAAGTTTACAAAAGAAATTTAGTCTGTGAGTTAGCTGTTGTTTTGAATACTCCATCATTTAAAGTCTGAGTTGTCCACAGTACTGGGTTTCATTCAGGTTTATTTCTACACTAGGAAGTTAAATCATCCATGTCCAAAAGCAAAGTTCTAACTCTGGGTCCTCAACAAACTCTCTATAAAATGCAATCACTAAGACCCCTCTTAACTCATTCAACATGAGAAATAAAGCACACCTTCCATAAAACATCAGGTCAGCACTCCGCATGCTCCCAGTGACAACAAAGCAGATCACACCGAGGAAAAGAGCTGCTAAGCATGAACAAAATGTTTTTTACTTTCAAGAAATTACAAATTAACCCCTAGCTCAGCGTGTCCTAGTCACAGCCTCTGTGGGAGACCCTTCTTTTTCCAATGTGTAATCCCATTTGCTCTTCCACCACGATGGCTGCAAACTGGCTCCCTTGTGATGCTTTACCTGCTCTGCTCCTGGACCTTGAACTACCTCCAGCTTGATCCGGCCTAAGATCCTCCGGGACATCTGCAGTACTTGTCACATGACTTCCTTTGCTTTCTGTGTCTTTCTGAAGTGCCTTCAAAGAACAGTGCTAAGAACTAGATTGTTAGTTCAAGACTTCCTTTGGCTGGGCTTTCTTACATTCTATGTGCAGGATTGACAGCTATGGTGAAGGGATGATTTTCTAGAGTGAGAATCCTTATTCCTTAGGATTTGGAAGGTACCATCTCATAGTCACGGAGCTTGTGGGGTTGATGCTCAAAAAACTGAAGCCATTTCTATGTCTCCTTTCTTTCTTTGTGACCATGTGATCTCATTTGCATATTTCTCTCCAATGTCTGCTTCGGTTTTTCCCATTAACTCTGTTGCTCTGAATTTCAGAGACTACTGTTCTGGGTGCTTTACATTTGTATGGCCCCCTCTGGTCCTCTTGGTAAGGCTTGTAGACCTAGGTATTATTATCCAGGGCTAATGGTTCAGTGATTAAGAGCACTGGCTGCTCCCAGAGGATCTAACTCAATTCTAACCACCCACATGGCAGCTCACAGCCATATGTAACTCCAGTCCCAGGGGGTGCAACGCCCCCTTCTGGCCTCCATTGGGACCAGGCACACATGTGGTGCACAGACATACATGCAAGCAAACATATCTAGAGAAGAAAAATAAATATTTTTAAATGGCTATCACTTCCCTTTGGTTAATAACAATGTTCTTTTATTGTCTCTTCCATGATTTTTTTCTCATATCATTTCCCTCATATAGCTTGTAGTAACTTTTCCCTCTTATTTTTTTCTCCCTTCTTTATTATCCTTCCCTGTCTTCTATATCTCCTCCCTTTCTTCCTCTTACACTTTCTATCTTCTCTGTTTTCTTTTTAAAAAATTTTAAAAAAGGAAAACCCCTAGAATAATTTTATGACTTACCTATTGGTTTCTCCTGTATTTTTCAGTTTTGATTTTTCATGTTTTTATTTCCTTCTGGGAGATCTTCTCAAGTATATCATTCATCTTTATGTTGGAATTTTAGTATCTGTTTCCACTTTAAAAAATAAATATGCTAAAGCTCCTTCTCTGATTAACATGCATGGTATCCTGGTTATATGCCCTATATATACTCTATCTCCCTAGAATGCAAAATACAGTATCTCTGAACAGCCTTCAATGCTACTACAACTTCCTTATTAAATGGCTTCCTTCATTTTTGTTTTTGATTTGTTTGTTCGTTTTTGTTTATTTGTTTTGCTGTCTTTTGTATTTCAGCCTTATCTCTTGGTCCTTTTCTTTTTTTTTTAGTAAGCATTTAAAACATGGTTGAAATCATCTATGCATGTGGGTGGGGCTTGGGACTTGAGTATTATTTTTGCTGACTCTGCCAGGGTTGTAGAAACTTCACAAGTTCATAGGTCTAGTTCAGTCTGATCTACCAGACACCCTAAATCAAGATAAAATAATACAATACAAAGTTAATGTCACCATGCTTTTCTTTACCGCCCATCATGCCTTCAACAATGCCCTTCTATCCAGAACCTTCTTTGCTGCCTCTCTTTATTTTGCTTGATTAACTCATTACCTGTTACTTATGAATGAAATACTCACAATAGCTCAGTTTATTGAGTGCCTATGGCAACCATGTGGATTATGCCTTAGCATATACTTGTTCCATGATGCATGATCTCATGTACTATTTAAAACCTTGTAATGAAGAAACCCCAATGTCCTTCACTCTATGGATGAAAAAATGATGAGGAATACTTTGTATAACACTCTGTTGTGGAGCTTCCCAATATCTCAAGTCTACTTGAGTCATGTCTCAGATATCACAAGGGTAAGATTACATCCAATGCCAAAGGTCTTTGGGGACACTGAATGGTCTTCCTTTGCTTTGAATTCTTTTAGGGAAATGTATACAACAATAGCAGTTATCACACATGATTATTGACAAGATCAAATAAGTTACTCTCCTTGATACTTTGATAGAATAGGCATGCATTAATTATATAAGTTATATAAATATATGCTAATTGTATTATATTATGATCCCAGAGCTGTTTGCTCATTTCTTGTATGAATGGGCCCATCAATCTGGATCTTAGTTGTGAGTGCTTTTCAAAATACATTGGCTTTGTAGGGTAAACACACACCACCACCACCACTTCCACCACCAAAACCACATCATCATTCTCAACATACAAAAAACTTTGAAACTAATTAAGAGTTGAAAAGGCAGTAATATAGTTTCTAGGTCTTGCCAATAGTCAAACGGTCCTTGTAGGTGATTTCCTATGGGCTCCTTTCCCTTTGCAATAGGTGTAAGTGAAATGGCTGTTGCTGTCTTACCATACAAATGCAGAATCAGGATTTTTATTTTCTGAATCCCACTTCCTCCCTTCCAAGGGACAGCAAGCTCAAGGGGGACAAGGATCATGGCTCTCCTGCTTAAGCTTGTGTCCTGCTACTGAGAGCAGTGACTAGAATATAAAATGTGCTTCATAAATGTTTAATAGAGATGTGAACCAATGAATGAATCCTTGTAGTCACTGAACTCCTCTGCATGAGTTTTACCACATGCAGGAAATAGGTGGTGGAGGAATAATCACTTAGCTCAGGGCAGGATCATAATCACGGTTTACAGTAAAGACAAAATGATGGGCTAACTCAGAGCGACTGACTGCAAAACGGTGTTCATGACTTTCTGATCCTAGATGAGCTGATAAATTCCTAAGTAAGTTCCATCATCAAATAGATTAGTAAGAAAGCCAAGTGAGATCATGGATATGTAATCACTCTGTAAGCTAGAAGCTGCTCGCTGTGGGGGCTACTAGGAAAGAGCTCTCTCAGGCCATATCATTCTGAAAGTACAGTTGAGGCATTAGTTTAATAAACCTGTCATTCTCTGGGGTGTTTCATGAATGGTTGCCATCCCCACAATCCTAAGTGACTGTTAGATTCCTTGTGGATGACGAATAAATGTAGATTGTGTGAGTCATGAAGCAGGGGGGAGGGAGAGCATGAAACTGTCCCCAAGTCCCTAGAAGACAAAGAGGATTGGAGTGTTCAGAAAAGTTTCAGAGCTTCCCAAAGACACAAGTCAGCATCACAAACTGATGAACAAAAGAGATCACTCTGCCCGTCCAGCAATAAGACAAAGGGACAATCTCAAGTCACAGACAGGAAAAGAGAGAAAGACAAGTTTCACCCTATCTAGAGACAAGTGACCACTTCCTCTACCGACAAGCTTGAATGGTTTATTAATTCATCTGTTTGTTTATTCAACAAATAGAGAAGACACATATACTCTTCCCTGTGCCAGGCTCTATGTTTGGTACTTGGCAGAAAGAAGTGTGATGGACCCACTCAGAGCTTGCAGTGGGAGAGACTAATAGTGGCCACTTCATGCCTTTGGCTCCAGGTTGGAACAGGCCTACTTTCTTATCTCATTATCCTTTGTGCGTGCGCGCGCGCGTGCATGCGTGCGCGCTCACATGCGTGTGCATGTTTCAGTGCACACACACACACACACACACACACACACACACACACACACACACGTGCTTATATCACAGAGGCACACATGTGAAGACCAGAGAACAGCTTCCATCAATTGGGTTCCAAGGACTGAACTCTAGTTATCAGGTCTGGCAGCAAGCACTTTTACCCACTGAGCTTTCTCACTTGTTAACTTACTAGACACAGTATTTCCCAGCCCCTGTGTTGTCTTCTGGTTTTTATAGTGGATGGAGTAGAAATGATGGGGGTAGGGGTCTTTGCATAAACATGCAGAAAGGTCCTCCCAAACTTCCCTTTCTTCCTACCGACCGGGTACCTAAATGATTACTGTCTACAAAGAAAACAGAAACTTTTATCCTGTTGCCATTTTGAAATGTATTTGTTAAAGCCACTAGCACTACAGTAATTGTAAAAGTATTCTAGGTAAAGAGTAGAAAATAAGGAAACTCACAGAAGCATGGCAGGTGCAAGGAGAGTGAATAATCCCTGTTCTTTGGAGTATGGGTGTGGGGAAGGAGGAGATCAACTGGAAAGGTAATTTGGAACTATAACTGACAGGCAGAAGTTTTAACTCGCAAGTAGACAGAGCACTAGAGAAAAATCAGATATGTGAGATATATATATATATATATATATATATATATATATATATAATTTAAAGGCAATAGAATGTTTGTATGGTCAATGGTCAGGAAAAATTGTGGGTCTTGGATAATAAGTTGTTCATGACTATTTTAAAAAAAAAGCCCATATTTGACTGCACTTGGAACATCTGGCCATCTATATTCATATATGTGCACATAAATACACACATGTACATGTGTGTGTGCATCCAAAGACACAGCCACAAAGAATTGAGTCCAGACATACAGGCACACCATACACACATAGAAGCACATCTGTGTACACACATGAAATACTGGTATGCATATGTGTGAAGTTGGATGTGTGTGTGCACATAAATGCATTTTATACTTAGAGCTTGTAATTAAGCAATGTTAGATACTGTATGGCCTTGAATATAGACAATTATATAGCCATGCATTCATTTCTCAAGTTGAGTCTGCTTTGATACTGACTTATACATGTCATAAGGAGATGGGGAGTGGTGGATTCTTTAACTATAGCACTGAGTTCTAATGCCATTGTGAATCCAACTCCTCTTACTTCCTTCTAGAAAAGAGTTAGTAATAGAAAGGGTCTTGTTCAAGGGAAATCAGAAAGCACATTTTAAAATTTTCGTTTCCCTTTCCTTTCATCGTGTTCTTAAAACATGTTTCTCCACAGTGTCCACAAAGCTTCCTTAGGTAGGTTCAGAAGGTCCCCAGAGCTGCCATCAGATCTCCTCCAGCAAAAAAACTTATTCAAAAGGCCGGCTGCTACCCAGAGGGATGCGACAGATGGCAGGGTCACTGTGCCGAGCTCAGATGGCTTACCCAGGTGGAGTGGTATCAGGGAGCTGGAAGCAGAACTCTGGAAATTATTCCTGGCCCACTTCACCTTCTCACACTGACAATTCCACACCTCTCTGATCTGTGAATTTTGGAGGCTGGAGAGCCCAGATGCAAGGTTTGATTTCTCCTAGAAAAAGCAACTTGGTTTAAGCTACTGAGGTACTGTTTCAAAGGGAGACATTATGGCCACACCATTGTACATTGCTTGCTAGTAATCACAGATGCATAACTCAGTCTAATTTTCTTGCCCTAGTGGGATGCTGACTTCCAAATGGTTATCTCAGAGCTACGTAAGCTGGCACACATAAGCCAACTATAGCTAACACACATCAAAAGCCTAGGTGTACCTAGCCAGGAGGAGGAGCAGCAAGGGAATGATCAGATTCAATCAAACTTTAGCTGGAGATAATCAACATCTTCCCCCATAAAATACACCACTTGTGGTACATCTCTCCTCCCAAGATCCATAAGAGAATGAGAACGGTAGTCTTGCTGGGCACACCTAGATCTGACCTTCATCTTCAGAAGGCAGAAAGAGCAGCAAATTCAAAGCACTAGCTCCCACATTTACTTGGGTCAATGTTGGCAACCATTCATGTTACAACATTAAAGATGTTAACTTCCAGAAGGGAAGAATTCTGTTTTGGTTTTTTTTTGGGGGGGGTCTTTTTTTCTTGTACTAGTGACAGACTGTCTACCATGACTTTGTGTCTCACAGTGGTATCTTGCCTCTTTTGTCACAGAAGTCATAGTATCACAAAAATATAAATAAATGATCAACTTCCATTGTTCCAAGATGAAGAATACTTGCATTAAATTGGCCTTTGAAGAAGCTACTCAGTAGGCCTTGTCATGGACTTTCCTTCTCAAAAGTTGAGTTGACCCTAACCCTGAACAATGTTCAATAGAGAAGGGTGGGGCAATGTTGGCAATACATGTTTAAGAGACTTGGTTATTGCTGTTAAATAAGGATCAGGATAAACAAATAGGCCGAATAGATGTTTATTCAGGGAGAAATAACTTACAGCCTAGACAGATGAACACCAGCAATTTCCACTGGATGTCCGAGTCCTGCCAGCAAGAGAGCTTTTCCCGGCTCTTCCTCCGACCTCCTTCCACAGATCACTTCCGCCCATGGCTCCACCCTCCAATGGGCGTGGTCAGTGCCACAGAAGGACTATCTCACTACACTTGGTATGATTGGAACAGAATTCTTGGACTTGGAAAATTTTGTGTATATTTTCATAGACTTGGAAAATTTTGTGTCAATTTTCCTAATTGCTTATATTTTTATGTTCAGTTCAGTAGGCTTCAAATACATCAAACCCACAACTTTGCCATCAGCATGACCATTTTTTATCCCAAGTGTTTCAAATTCTATGCACAAGGAAGCATAAGAAGTCACATGATGCAGAGTTCAGAGTCCCACTGCCCAGGTTCTGCAAATATGAAGTGGTCTCACTCTCAACTACCAATTTTAACAAACCTCTTTGGTAACTCTTAAAACGCAACCACAAAGCAATAATTGAGCCAAAACCTAATTTTAATGTCAGTGTTTGAAATTTCCTTTTAGGCTATAGTAAGAATTGTTCTAGCATTGTATTTGGCTGAAGGTAAATATTATTTGTCATGATGAAAATGGAAAAAAATATGAATAAAGGGGCATTATGTAAAGGGAAAGACTAAGTACTTTGTGTAAAATTCCCTAGAGACAGAAGTGCAGAAGGAAATACCTATGCAAGTAAATTTTGAAGAAGTCATTTCATGGAAGAGGAAGAGTAAGATGGACAAGGAAAGACAGGGAGCTAGACAGACAAGTGATCTCTGCAGGAGTCTAGATTCAGCCTCAGTCTATAGAAAGTTTCATAAAAGATGAACCACTCTATGTTACTGACCCCACTTTGAGGCCAAGGATAAACTTTTTTGTATCTCATATAAGTCAGTCTTTTGGTTGTGGGCTATCTCTGAAAGTTTAGGCTTATGCTCTCAGACATCTGTTTCAGAGGGTTTCCTTCAGCTGAGAACAATTGAACAGAAGCAGCAACAATTGTCAACTTGCAGAATCAACACTCCCCACAAGTATGGGAAGGATGGAATAATTCAGACAATGTCATTTGGAAGACCACCTGCACCTACATCAGCTATAAGGAGGAACTGCAGTACAGGACACGTCACACATTGCTGAATTCTTGAACATCTACTACTTTAACAGGAGTACTTGATCTGCTCCCTTCACAATAGTGCATTCATGAGAACCAAGGGACTAAGGCACAAAGAATGATAATATGAGCACAACAGATCCATGAGTTGAATAGCTAAGGGTTCATGTCTACCTAGTACCTAAATCAAGACACTATGGTGCTATCTGTAATTCCAGAGATCATAAATGTTCCTGTTTCTTAAACCTAAATGCAGTCTAAGACTAGTGTGAATTAAGTAAAATAAATAAATAAATAAAACATTAGTGTGGGATAAAGCATGTCTTGGATAAATTATTTCAACTTGAATACTCTATCTTACTCAAGATTACTTAAATGATTCTGTCCAGTAAATCTCTTCTGAAAGCAAAGATACAGTTAAACTTCAGTATTCCTGCCATCACTTCAGTGGCCTCCCTTGGGGAGGGAATGAATGCCCAGCAATAATGAGTCAAAGTTGGCTCTAATAGCACGACAGCTTCGCATTGGTACTCTTAAACCCCTATGGTTATTGTTTCCTAAAATCCAGTGACCCATTTGGCAGTATTTTACTAAACAGTAAAGTTTAGGAATCCTACCATTCCCCCTTCTGAAAAAAATGGGTCAATCACCTGTCTGTATTTTGCAAGCCATTCATCACCACAATTTCCAAACAAATCCTAGCACTGTGACACTCTGGTCTTCCAGGCCTCTCTATTGAATACATTTTAGTATTTACTGTAATAAAAGTAATGGATTTTTTTTTCTTTATAGGTGGCTAGCTTACTTAACTTGCGGATCTAAATCATCCTTGTTAAACCAATGTTCATCTTGGAGATACTCATCCTTGCTGGTAAGTATGCCATGAAAATATTATCTGAAGAATTTTGTTATTAGTGTGGGTACATATCTGTGGAAGTATTTGAGGATCAAGTTGTATGGTTTTTCTTCTCGCTTTCGAGAGGACTCTGAGCACTTGTGGTTGCACCACTGTTTTGAAATAATGTACATTGCACTCAGGCATTCCAGCATTTTTCTACATCTCCCTCCTGACTGAACCCAGGCATTGCCCCCTGTCCATTTCTATAGATGCCCTACATCTAGATGCTGTCTCTAGAGCAATTCTCTGTGGCTGACTCGTTAAGAGCAAATCTTTATTTTTTTTACTTCTCTAGCATGCTCATTTGTGATTAAATTGTTAGGATCTCTCCTTTTCAAAGATTTTCTGTTGTGCTACATGAACTTTTGCCTTTGCTGACCATGGAATGTGGCTTGCCCTTGCTGTAAACTCAGGCAATCTACTTCCTAAAGCCTGAGATAGCATGCTGCATGTCTCCTGCAATCTCCCCTCTTTCTCTCTCTCTATCTCTCTCTCCTTCCCTCTCTCTTTCTCCCTGATTAATACTAATTAATACTAATAATCTGACTGATTAATACAGAGCTTCCTATTGCACCCTTTTCACAAAACATCTCTATGATAATTTGATCCAGGACATTGTTCTGTATATTGTTTTCTTTCCTTTTCTCTTCATTTTTTGAGTTGTCAGCAAGTCTAAAATTTATCAGAAGCTGTATGTGTGTATGTGTTTCTTCCTTTCTTCCTTCCTTTCTTCCTTTCTTACAATAGAACAACCATAGACATTACAATGGGTGCATTTTCCCCTTTCTTCAAGGCCAGTTTTGTAATCTGCCTTCAGAAATCTTAACATCCTCTGTCTGGTGTGTTGGTCTGCAGACTACCTTAAGAATATTCTAATTCTTTTTATCTTACCCTTCCTGGGAAGAGAATTTGCAATGTTCATTCTTTGTGCAGAATCGAAAACTCTCCAAGCTACAGCTGCCACCTGGGTTTCCAGAGCTTTGTGTGCATGGAGAGTTTGAACGTTCTGAAGGAAGGAAGCTCCCAGGCCAACAAAAAACACATCCTCTGACAAAGAGCCAGAAGGATCACATCATTTTCTCTAGAAACTTCCCCATACCCAGTGATACCCCAGTCTGCTCATGGTTGAATGAAAACACATGCTTATCTAATAAAAACAGAATAATATGAAGAATTATGCACTGAAACAGAGGGTTATTAAGGCCAACTAATAACAGGGCTCTGACAGCCAGGCTGACATGACATTGTCTCTGCTGCAAGGCTTTCTAGCTGTGGGCTTTGTACATTCCCTAGCCCAGATATTCACACCTGTAAAATGGGATCATCACTAGCACCTATCTTATAGTATTTGTGAAAATATTTTCCAGAAGTTAAGAAACCTGCATTTTAATTAATTAATTAACTTAATAAAAGGAAATTAATAATTGTTTACCCCATACTAAGAAACTCTAGGCATTTTCACTACAACATTGAGAAAAAAAAATAAAATGAAATTGTTCCTTTCTACAGAAGGGCATATAATTTCATGCATGCATAAAACATGCACAAGCCTAGAAACAACATTTTAAATCCTGGGCCCAAGGAGCTGACTGTGTACGTGGAAGGCAGATATCTGAATCTAGATGGAAAAAAAAAAAAAGTGCTTCTCCAAAGTGTTCAACTCCTTCTTGTGCCAGAATGATGTGGGGGTAACAGCAATCAAAACTATGGAAGGAGTGCGGGAGACCAGAATAAGCAAGATTACACAGTAATAAATGACTTCGCAACATAAACATTTCCTATAAGGAGACTCTGGTCAAGTGTTTGATCTGTGACTCTATCTTCTATTTGGACCTTATTGATTTTCATTTAAAAACCAAAAGATTGCACTTGATCATCCCCTGTAATACCATCCAATCAATCGTGGGTTCTTACAAGCTTTCTCAAAGTGCAAGCTGATGTTTTCCACGTCCGTGTTTTATCACCGAGTGGCTGTGGCTGAATGCCATGCAGATGAATTTGACTCTGCAAAGCATGCCCCTTCAATTATCTGTCAAATGCCTCTTTACACCCAACCTGCTGACAAAAAAAATGAGAAAGCAAACAAATGAGATGAGTTGCAGCAAGGACACAGGAAGACGAGAGAGAGGAGCATCTAATTGGGGGATCACGGGAGAATGTTTAAAGTAAGTTTCAGAGCAGTGATAAGGATGACGATGATGCTATCTCTTGGATAGAAGAAGCTATTAAAATACACGAGTGTCTTCAATCACTTAATCAGAAAGCCCTTTTCCTGAGAACTGTCTTCTGTCCGTGTGCCATGTACAAACATAAATATTTTGGACTTCCTGTATCCTTCACCCTGATAATGGGCCCTTAACTATAAGCTCTCCCCACCTCAAAGAAAGCTAAAAAACAATGATAAACATGAAAGACAGACACGAAGCTCTTTCCAAATGAATTATTGCGTCTCACAAATAGTTTTTAGAGCTATTCCATTTTCTAGGCTCTTGATTTTTTTTTAAAGGGAATATTTTTTACATTGTTCGCCCATAACTAAAAACAGGAAAATCTAAGTATTGAATTCGGCTAAAAACAGCCTTTCCAGGAAAATTTCTTTAAATGTGCCATAAAATCCTTACTGTCCTTCTATGTGTAAATTTTTATTTCATATTTAGTATTTTTTAAAGTCTTGAAAAGATAATTTTGTAAGATGTTGCAAAGTATTTATTTAATTTTGACTTGAGTTTTTAAAAGGCAATAAAATCAACTGTGTACAGACATTTTTTAAAGAAAATAGTATGTCAAAATAAAAATGTTTAAAGTGCTTATATTAGCAGCTCTTTTCAAAGAAAGACAAAAAGCAATAAAGTCTTAAAGACTACAATTAAAACGATTACAATTAAAACAAAGGGTTACTTTACTATTATAAGAATAAAGTTTCACAAGATGTTTGCACCCTTATGCAATTTTAAATAACATTTTCTGGATCCAAACAGAGATGTGTCAATCATTTGGATCATAATAAGCCAGACATTCTCTTTTGTGTTAAATAAATAAACTGAAGCAAAATTCTTCTTGGGCAAAGGTGAAATGAAGTTTAAGTGACCATATTCATGAATAAAATTACTAGGAAACACAATTAAATGCATTTTTTGCTACCATTATAATGACAATTTTTCCATTATACCTATATTTTAATTTATAATTGGAAATTGAAATCCTGGCACTCAGATTGATCCCATCCGGAGTCTTCCTTTGAAGTTTGACCTCAGAATTTGTGCAATAATATCAAGTCGATGATAAAATTACAGAGGAAATTGTGTAATAATAACACTGCTATGGAGATCTTGACTGGCATGGCCATGATTCTTGTATCTCAATCTGTCCTTGCTTTACATAAGAAAATAATACTCCTATCTGTGTGAACCTCATGCGATCAGAGTGCTAAAATACAGATCTTTCTTAATTAAATGGCAAGACCCAACAAGAAGGCTACACACACACACACACACACACACACACACACACACACACACACACAAATATTCTTGTTTCTCTTTCTAAAATCACATGGACTCGGAGTAACTTAGATCCAGCCCCAGCAAGCCGGTGAATTACAGATGCCTCATGAGATGGTAATTCAGGGGGGTTAGAAGGATTTGACTACCATTCATATTGAGAGAAACTGCTGTTCTTGCTCTTACTGACCTAATATGTGCTCATGACTGGAATGTATCATTGCTTTTAATAACACGAAAAATGGGTTTACCTAGATAAAGCCTTGTCTCACTAGAAAGGTGGCCATCTACAGCATCACCTGACTGAGGACACAACCTCTAACCAAGTGTGCTCCCACACAACTACCTAGGATTTGGCACTAACTTTCAAGACAAAGTTGCCCCAGGAGCACTCGATTGATTCCAGGCCTGGCTTTTACCCTCCTTATTGATTCCTGCAAAATAAAAATGTCTGTGCCCACTGTGGAATTTGGAGTAATTGAATTTGGGTTGTTTGCATTTTATTTCATTTGTGTAGAACTTTGAGGGTGAGGGGGTAGGGAGAAGGCAGCAGGCAAAGGGAGACGTGTCCTTTGAACAGCAGCCTTTGGAAGGAACACTCTGGTTTCAATAAATAAATAAATAAATAAATAAATAAATAAATAAATAAGCAAGCAAAACAACTGTTTCCAGTGTTTGTCTGAAATAAAGAAATAAACAAATGCTGCATCAGGTGAATCACATCAAAATCTCAAGACAATTCCAAGACGAACCAACCGGGAGAGTAAATGACCTCTTCATCTGGGTGATAAAGTTCCACCAAAATATTCTCTGGGCCTGAGACGTGATTCATTAGAAATATGTGCATGGTGTGACGCTCCCCTCTCTGTCTGGCAGAGTCCGGTCTGCGCACTGATAAGAAGCAAATGCAAATGTCCTGATAAGAACTGAATGCAAATATTTATGATATGATATTCCCTGGGAATTATGTGCAGATAAAACAAAGTGTATTATTTTCCTGCTTCTCTTTCAGGTTTGCCAAAATGCCCTTTTTCGCTTTTGGAATTTGCATTTCTTCAAAATTGATTCGGCTTGCGTATTATGTTAAGCTATTTGTTTGCTAAGGATGGTAATTAGTTACTGTAATTACAGCAATGACAGTTGCTAAATTGTTTTTAAAGCATTACAGTGAGCCTGTGCCAGAAGATTGCAGTATTTTTTTGGATTTAAGCAGAGGCTGGAAAAACTCCCACTCTAAGGCCAGCATGGGATTTTCAACTACAAAGCTGCTTTTCCTGATTGAAATTTTTTTTTTCAAGAAATCATTAATTTGCATTGATTGCTGGTGCTAACTTTACATTTAGGTTTAGTCACATATCACAGAAATATTAGTGATAGCAGACCTGTGTATAAAAGAGACACAAAGGGACACACATCGTAAATAAAAGTGAAAGCTGATAGCACAAAAAAAAAAAAAAAAAAAATGGTGTAACTATTACTTGGAGTCTGTTAATTAAACTTTTTAGATAAATTAAAAACAATTAAAAATGTTCCTCTGAAAGTCATTCCCAAACTTTTCTTAGCACTCCTAGCTAAAATGAGCAATCTAAAAAGGAATAATTTTGCCATACTCTATTTTTGACATACAGACAAAAGTAATGAGAGAGAGAGATTGCTTTACCCAATACTTTTCTCAGATTTAATTTAAAAGAAAGTAATGAAGGATAGACTGGAGGTATAGGAAGTGTCTGAAAGTTTCATATGATTTATTTTCTATCAGTTGTGCCTCTGAGGTTAAAGGTGGGCACATAGTTCTCTGTATCATCATTGGTCCTAAGAATGTCTTCTAGTCATACTTTCTAAACTCAAGGGGATCTGAATGAGCTCAAGTTTTAGCCTTGCTCATTTAAAATAAGGAATAATCCCTACTGTGCATGCATACTTTAAGGTTACAGATTTTTATATTCATTTATTCACATTCCCAAATGCCTCAGAAAAAAAATTGAAAAAAAAAATATTCCTCTCTTTTAAATGTTGACCTTCCTTTGCTGGGAGAAAGCTAACTACTCTAGCAGAAATAAAGCCCAGAGTAGATAACACTGAGGCCTTCCTAAATTCCAGGCACTAGATTAACTATGTGGCATGCAGACACTCAGCAACTTTCAAGGCGTTATTGTTTTCTCTATCTCATAGGAGGAAATGCTAACACACAGATATATTAGAACACTGCCCAACCCCAACTACTAAGAGGGTAAGTAGAGTCCTGTCATGTCTTTTGAAGACCACATTTAGATATAAGTCCCTTTAATTTGACCCATCGTTCACTGTCTAAAGCAAGTCAAGAGCCAAGCCCCATTCAAAATGATGAGAAGTGGGTTGGAGAAGCAAATGTTTTCCTGGGGCAAATAATGCAAACTACCATGAGCAGCAAATGTTTACTACTAAAGTATAGAAGATATAACCAAGTATCATTTCGCCTATGCAAAAAGTATCTGAAATGCTGAACTTAAAAAAAGGAAAGTACAAAATTACTTCAACATCAAGACCCAAGAAAACACTTCATAATTTATATTGACCTTTTTAGTCAGATAAACTCGAAGGATATATATTTTCTTTGCAGGTTCGATATTCACACAAGAGGATATAGTTTGACATTTTTCTCTTAAGTGTTTCTGGAGAAGCAAAAAACCCACTTTCCCCATACTTGGAAGCCATTACTCAATTGTTACTCTGTTCCCTGCTTCTGGCCCTCACTTCTTACTTCTTCCCTCCTACTCCTACGTTACACTTGTCAAATTGTATCCAACTTTGTCTCTTCCCCAAAGCATTTAAAGGCAATAGCTGTATTGGAATTGCTTCTTACCATCAATCAATCAAAACAGGCAAGAAAATCTTATTTCCTTAGAGGACAAATACTGGCAAATCTCCAGAGGAAGAGAAACACATGGGTTCACACCCCACCCCCACGTTTCTCTAACCCCCCACTCCAATCTGCAAACATATCAGAGTCAATTTAACTAAACTGTTTGAGATGAAAGAAGAGCTCTGCAGAGTGTGAAGTCAGGCTTCAAATATCAGCTAAGCACAGTTTGGTTACAGAAAGAAAAGCATGCCTCCTGGAGTGAGACATCTTTCTTGTCCAGACATTCAAAGAGTGTTATTCATTACTAAGTTTATGGTACCCACACTGGGAGCACAGTTCATGACTTCAGAATGTCTGCCCCGTTTATAGGGAAGCTCGCCTGTCAGTACTTTTCCACAACAGATTTGGTCTTGGTGAATATAAACTTAGCTCACTTACAGGATAACTGTAAACACTTACCCTATACCCTGAAACTTCTAAAATTCTCACTTTAGGTTCACCATTAGGAAGGCAATTTCATTTAAGCTATACTGTGAAACTCATTTACAATTAGTTTATTTGTCTTACCTGTTTAACCAAATTCCATAGAGGCAGAAAATGCCACGGTATATTAATATCAAAACATGCAAAAAAGATCCAACTTTAGAAGGTACTTTGATATAATACAAAGTGATGGGAGAAGAAATAAAATGACACCCAACGACTTTACATGGATCAATAACCCTTGTATTCAAGTTCCGGGTCACAAATTGAGGGTCCAGCAACAAGACTCAGCCAGTACAGACACTTGCCACCAGCCTGAAGACCTGAGCTCATTCGTTTGAGACCCACATGATGAAAGAGAAACTTCCACATACATGCTATGGTGCACACACACATATGCATATGCACACTCACACACTCACCTATATCTAAGTATATAAGTATATAAATAAATAGAATTTTAATTTAAAAAATGGGAACAAGCTGGTATAAAGGTCTGTTCATTCTATGATTGATCAATGGGCATGCGTTGGCACAAGCCAGAATTCCTAAGAATGCTTTGATATTGATCATTCGGCCTTGGTGCACTCTTTGACTTACTCTCCAAACACCAGGGAATAAAGAGAGTCAAGGTGTGATCATGGAACCCTTTGGCACTTCAGAAATGCAGGAGGCAGACACAGAAAAAAAGGAAATAGATGTAGCCAAATGAAAATTTCGGCTCTCTTAGACCTAAAACAGACATATTAATGTGCTAGATGCTACAAATATAAAAGAGACTAAGTTCTGATCAAGTAACATTTTTAGCATAGTTCCTGTCTGTTACCTTGCAGTCACTGGGGTACAAACAAGAGAGATTCATGCATTTAGTAAGATACAAACCTGCCGTCTGTGGATAAATAAAAATGATTTTGGTATCATACATGTCTTATAAGGCTACTTAAACTAAACCATTGGACACCTTCCTAAATCAAATCATGAAAATGTCTCTTGTTTCAGACTTCAGCCTATTCAGCACTTCACAGAATCTCAGAGTCTCAGGCTACATGATACACAACTACAACCACACTGCTGTACCACTCACATTGACATTGATGAAAAGATTTGAGGTAGCATTAAAGTCAATGACAGCATATTTATATTTCCAAGTCAAAGCCAAACACAAGTTCCCTTGTGATTGAAGGAAAGATGTTCATTAGAAGAGACAGAATCCTTAGCTTCTCACTAGGACAACTTCCAGGACCACCAAGGCATTGTGCTTCTCGGGGACAACAGCCGTGGAAAACTGACCCTGAAGCTCCAGCCAGCATGGCACATTTATTTACAAAAGAAACATGAGTTTCTAGAGAAAAATATATTTCTATCCACTTAATTAAATAAATACCTGCACATTGCAATTTTAATACTTATTCAAGTTCAAAGTGTCATGCCCCAATAGGATTGCATTAAAATCCTAACACACATTCGTTCCAGATCTGCCTACAGCTGGGTCTCCATCTCTTCACATTCTGCTCCATGGCACTAGGCCACCATGGAGCTTTCTGGGTCACAGCTACCAAAGCACAGGTAATGACTTGCATCTCTAGAGGGAGTTGGTTCCCTACCCTTCCTAGCATGCTGTTCATATGTTAGCCACTCTGCCTGGTAACATGTTCTCTAGAGTATATACAAGTCAACTGATTTCCTATCATGGTTTTCAGGTTTCTATTCTGCATTCGTACATGCAGGATTTCATTGTGTGTGCACGTGTGTGTGTGTGCGTGTGTGTGTGTGTGTGTGTGTGTGTGTGTGTGTGTGTGTATTGAACAAAATATTATTGATGAACTTCACAATTGAGAGTTTTTAGATTCTGGCAATCTGGAAGTGAATCACAAATCATGTTTGTTGAACAGAGATAAAGCTCAGTGGCAAAATACTTGCATAACATGAGCAAGGTCCTATGTTCTACCCCCAGAACTGCAAAACAATTTAAAAAATGGTAACTTTGCTTTTGAGACTTTACAATCTAAGGAAAATCTAGGTGACAAAATTTCTATTTTGAATTATGACAGGGCTTATGGAGGAAGAGGTGAATGCCTAAAACAACAACAAAACACATCTAGCAAATGTAGCAATAACAGAACTCAGGAGGTGGAGGCTGGACCCTCATGGGTTTGAGTGTACCTGGGGTACATTGAAGGAAGCTGTTTCAGAAGAAAAGGCATGCACAATGAGATTCTGTTCTGAGACTCCAAGAAAAACTACACCATAAGGAAGTATCAGGAAGGGAGTATATTCCAGGCAGTGGGAATAATACATAACAAATACACTTGACAGCCAAGGAAATGGGTTCAGATTCAGTTCAGGGTGTTAAGCAGATGAGTGATACAGCAATACCCACACTGGGAATCAGCTATGGTAGCTGGTAGCTGCTATGTTCACAGTGAATGAAGGGGGCAAAAGTAGACAATGGACAGTTGGGAAGCTCTCACAGGAATGCAGGAGGAGGAGGAGGAGGAGAAGGAACTGTCAGTGGAATAGAGCAAAGAATAACATGGTAAGAGTGAACTCTATTTTATTCAATTTTCCAAGTCTGTATTATTTTCAAATGAAAATAAAGAATTTATGGCAGTGGCGGGGGGGGGGGGGACAAGAAATGGAGACAATCGAGGAAAGACAAAAAAAGAAAGAAAAAATGATGTAATACTGTTCATTTTAGCTCCCATGTGCCAGAGTTTGGAAGCTCTCATTTTATGAAGAGAACAGATTTTGACTCCTGGTTTTAGAAGTTTCAGTTCATGATCAGTTATTTCTGTAACATTTCACAAAGCCACACATGATGATGGGGCATGAAGTAAAGCAAATTTTCTACCTATTTACCAGAAAAGAGAGAGAAAGAAGAGCCAACTTCCCTCAAAATGTCAATACTAAAAGCTACCCCCTGCCCGCTCCTCTCTACCTCTCTATTTCCCTCTCTCTCCATTATATCTACAGATAGAAAAACTGAGTAGATTGCTATCAGAAGGGGTTGAGTTCATCTTAAGGTTGTGACCTTTCACAAGGTCATGGTTTTGGAAAGAAGAAAAGTACCAGTTGGACATGTGGATGATGCTAATGTTTGGAATTTGTTCTCAGCCCACATCGTACAGTCTGGGAACAACGTGTTCTTGGCAATGGACTCGTTGCCTGTGATGAAGAGGGGGAACTCAGCAGCAGTGTTGCCAAGCTGACAAAGATGATCTTGATCAAAAGCAGAGGAGGAAAGTCTTTCCATTACACATGAAAATTAATATCATGCAGATCAAAACTGTGTTACAAGAAGTGCAATTTTGGCTCAGTGGTTAAGAGCACTGACTGCTCTTCCAGAGGACCTGGGTTCAATTCCCAGTACCGACATGGAAGCTAAGAACTATCTATAACTCCAAACATAATAATAAGTAAATAAAACCTTTTTTAAAAGTGCAATTTTAGAAATCCTCCAAATTTTTTTTTAAGGAACAATGCAGAGAATAAAATCAACATTTCTATCTCATGTATCGCATAGTAATTTTACAAATGATGAGGTATGCTACAGGCTTGATACATTTTAAAAATCATAGCAAGTATGCACTCTCATCACAGTAGTGTTAAATAGCAATCAACATCAGTGAGAAATTTGGCAATGCATAAATATTTGGAAATTAAACAACAGATTTTGAAATAACCCATGGGTCAAAGAAGAAGCTAAATGAGAAATTAGCAAGTATTTTGATTTCTCTGGAAATAAATTTCCACAGAACAAATAGTAAAGCAAACTTGAAATATTTACAAATTGGCATCACAAACAATAGCTAACACATTTTGAGTGTTTACTGTATGCCTGGGGTCCTGCACATACTCTCTTCTTTGCCACTCGTTGCATGTTTAAGGGATACACCATCAATTTCTATACACTGAAAGTTACAAACATTGGAACACAGGACACACCCCAAGGAAGTGATGGAGAAAGGCTTCCGGACAGGTGTGACTGACACCAAACTCCTATTTTCAGTCAATAAAAAATGCTGCCAAGGTAAAACACAGGATTATTGCTTAATTTTGCTCAATAGTCGGTAAACAACCCAAAACATACCACCAAAATAGGAGTGGATTTTTTTTTCAAGAAGGTACCCTTTAATATTTTTAATTTTCCTAACACAGAGACATGTCAACACACATTCACACCCACATACACACACAGACAGACACACACACTCTCAGACCCTCATTCACACACATATAAACATATAAACACACACACACACTACAAATTTTCCAATTTAAGGGAAAACATTTTTCTGAGATTGATTTCAAAATACCTTAGAAAAGTATTTATTGAAAGGTCACTGTCTAACATATAGGGATAAATAAGATACCCTATACCCCCAGGAGAAATCTACTAGGATGGGGTGGCAAAAGCAGAATTACTAGCTTTGAAGTAGCTTAGAACAGATTTTAAATAACAGATTGCTTTTGTACTGGATAGTTTTATGTCAACTTGACACAAACTAAAGTCATCTGAGAAATGGGAGCCTCTATTAAGAAAATATTTCCAAAATATGAGGCTGTAGGCAATGTAAGGCAATTTCTTCATTAGTCATTAGTGATTGATGGAGAAGGGCCAGGCTATTGTGGGTGGTGCCATCCCTTGGCTGGTGATTGGGTTCTGCAAGACAACAGGCTGAGCAAATCATAAAGAGCAAGCCAATAAGCTGCACCCTTCCATGGCCTCTACATCAGCTCCTACCTTCAGGTTCCTGCCTTGTTTGAGTTCCTGTCCTGACTTCCTTTGGTGATGAACTGTGATGTGAAAGTATAAGCTAAATAAACCTTTTCCTCCCCAAGTTGCATTTGGGTCATGGTATTTCACTGAAGCAATAGAAACCCTAAGACATCTTAGTGTAGAAAATTTATCACAAAGAGCCTCCAGAAGGACTATATCAAGAGAATGACAGGCTTTCTCAGTCCTAATGAGAAAGATTTTTACAGAGAAACTTTAGGCTCAAAAAATGTCACAGAAAAAAAAAATACCTGTTTCTATACAATAAAAGCCAGTAAGCCAATGTAGGAAGTTGACTTTTATACATAAGCTAGAAGTATGTGATCCCATTCATGAAAGGTTACCGTGACACCCATAACAAATTGTCTAAAGACCCTAATATGCTAGAGTAGCTTTCACCCGATCTATTTTTCCATTTTTGGGGCTCTTCTGTAGGAAGTGTATTCTTAGAGAAGAAGTTATTATAAAGCTCATTTTCAACAGCATTGACAAAGAAAATAAATTTGTTATGACAAACATGGGCTGTGGAAGGAACGAAGGCAGTGACAGGTCTATAAATTCAGACTTCAATTGAATTTTCATAAAATTTGCATTACAATTTGAGACTGGATTTATACAACAGTAAATGGGAAAAAAGTACTCAAATCACATGTGATATTTCAACTTTTTTGCTGATGAATGTAGGTCGACCAGTTATCTCTTCTCAGCATCTTCCCTGACTTCCAGATTTGTGTGTCAAGCTGTCTATCACCCATCCTGGTCTGGTGCTCCATAACCATCCAGGATACAATGAGTTCAGTGGAATAATTATATTACCTTCATATCCAAGCATAGCCTTTCTCCTAGGTTTCCCATTTCTACCAACAATCCCACCATATGCTGAGCCAAAAGTGTTTCTTGCCTCTATAGGCTGAATCTGCCTGTTAGGTCTTATTCTCTTAGTCATCACTGTTATTGCATGATTTATGACATTATGTTCCTAATTTTTGGCTGCACTGATTTCTTCAGGAATCATAATGTTACCTACCTAGAGATAGTTGAGGGCTTTCCCATAAAAATGTAGAATTAAGAATGGATTTTGAACTGTAACATATGCTCAGTTTTAAGACACCACTGCTTTTTACCACAAGCTAGAGAGGAAAGAAGAGGAAGAAAGAAAAGAGGAGATGGGAGAGAGGAGAGGAGATGGAGGGTGAGTTGCCTTAGTATTACAATTTTCATTTTCATTTCAGTTAATGCCTGTACATTTCATGACCTTAACATTTCTGTGTCTATAGCACCTCTTATTTGCTTCTGCTACTGTAATCAAAAGACTACCAATGGGGAAATATTTGATTATGGTTCTAGATACCCACTAGTGAATTTCAACTGTATCCTTCTCTTCCACAACTTCACATGGGAAACACATAAATCAGAACACCATTGCCCTTGGGAGCATGTATGAATCTCAGTCACTGTCCCTTACCTATTGGGACAGCAATATCACCAACACCAGGCCTACCAAAGGGTGCTAGTGGGACCAAGTACATAAGGGAGCTCTGTGAACTGTAATCTCTAGGGTGATAGTGTTTCAGCCTGAATTTCATCTCCTAAACCTGGCCTGACTGTAGCATATATTTATTTCCAAGTTGGGGGTTCCAGATCATGAAAACACTTCACTGTAAATCCGAGTTATCCCTCCAATGCAGGGGACACAAGATCAAAGCTATGTTCAGAAGAAAGCTACCAGATGCCAATTCATCTGTTTCAACATCAAGTCTGCGGTGGTCTTTCTGGTTTTGTCCAAGGCTTTCTTTCCCTGGATGCTACCAAAGTCTGAGATTTTTCTCATCCAGTTGCTTTGCCTTATTGCCTCACTTACACATCTGTGCTGCATGTGTCTGTATGTCTATGTGTATGTTTAGCATAGTGTGGCATGTATGTATGTGTTTATCTTTGGGCTGATATGTTCTGACATCAATAACACAGCAGACAATGCCCTCCTATTCCTTATATTCTCCCCCTATTTGAATCCAGCAGTGAATAAGATTGCTTCACAATTGTTCTTAGCAACTTAGAAATCTGATCCCTCAAACACTAATATTTTCCCTAACTTTCTTTTCTTCCCTTCCTGTTGTATGACCAGTGGGTCTTGGTTTTTTTGTTGTTGCTGTTTTTGCTTTTGTTTTGATACATGTAACAGCACCGTTAATTCATCAGTACAAAACTCCCTTATTTAATTAGTGAAAAGAAGTCTTGGGGTTTATGGATGGTAGCAATCTACACTTAATGAAGGGATAGACATGGTTATAATCTATTTTCATAATTTTTTTCCATGCTTGGCTTAGAAAGAATCAAAGGGATTCCTGAGTCAAGTTATTTAAGATATTTTTGGAGATGACAGACTATTTAATAGCATTGAATGTTGTCTACAAATCAGAAAAATATAACTGACCCATACTTGTACAATATTATCGCCAACATATTCTCCATCCCACATGTCAGCTTTTCTTTATCACTCTATAAATTAATAGCAATCCAAAAGCCAATAATTTGTTTACTAAGCAACCAGGCAGTACACTTGCTTAATAGACTCATTCTTTCCTAAGAAGGCTATTGGTTTTTGCTTTTCTTTCAAGTCTTATGGCTTTTATCTATGAGATATGTTTTGTCCACAGCTTTCATGAAAAAAAAAAACTATTGGAGACTCATACAGATTTCAGATTATTAATCAAAACACATAATTCATCACTAAGTACAAACTGAGCCTGTCTTCCTAATGCTCAGCTTACTTAGAACAGTCATGGTATACATTAACTCCAAAGGGTTTCTGCAGTGCTAGAGCAGAGTTGGTGTACACAATTTATTAACAGTAGGTTGCTGGTTCCCAAATGGTGTGTTACTGATTGTAAAAACAATTTGACTGCAATCATACTGCTGCAGTACTTAAAGCAATGCACATAAGAAGATGATGGCATTTTCCAGTATGGTTAAACAGCACAAAGTAAACATTGGAAAGGCCCCGGTCTGTGGCAAGCAAATATTATGTGGATTCTCTATAGGGAACTCTGATGTGCAGGGAAACCCTAAGGGTCACCATGTAACATTCGAGCTTGGTTTCTGGAGTGTCAGCCCGAAGGTAAGGCAAGGTGTCCTGTGAAATTTTGTTTTCCCTCTGTGAGTTCACAGGGTGTATGATGCTTTACCGACATCTTTGAAATCAAGGAAGCTGCAAGCTGTTTTTGAATGAAAATCAATGCCTATTCTTTCATTTATATAAGTTTTTCTTCTCTAGAAGCCTGGGTTACTATACTTGGGTTTTGGTTATGCAACATGGAGGCTTGGCTCCAATCAAAGCTGGTTTCTCCCCACAGGGTTTCTACTGAATAGCAATAGCAGCCAGTCTGTCCCCAGAGCAGTAGCAACTGTGTACCGAGGTATAACTCAAGAACTGCTGGCAAGATGATAGGATGCTTGAGTATGAGGCTGTTCCTGCCTCCACATCTGTACTTTTTAGGAACTTGCAGGTGGTGGTTTTAGTTTCCTGTTATTTTATAAGAATGAATCTTCCGCCATACAAGTTTGGAACTCAGTGCTCTAAATAAAACAGCTGATTGGTCCAAAATGTCCATATGACTGACCCTCATTTATACAAGACCCCTGTGGAGGCAGCTAGGAAAGAAAGCTCTGCTAGTTCCAAGTCTCATGTCACCGTATCATTTATTTATCGATACATGTCTGCAATTTCACATTTGTAGCACTTTGGTCTAGCTAAATATATTAATTTTACAATGTATTAGAGAGTAGAGCCGTATTTTCATATGTGGCAAACAGTATAAAGCGTTTTAATATCTTATTTTGTACTTTATACTAATATCTTCTTGCAGAAATAATGTATAGCAGAACAGAATCAAAACTTCAGCAAAGAGCTTACAACTTTCAAATCCCCTGAAAGCATAAAATGGGAGGTGAGAAAATATGTCTATAAAAACTATAAGGAACCCATGAGAATTGCTTGATTATGAAGCAAGTGATCCATACTGGAAATGAATGAGTGGTTTCCTAAGTTCTAATTTTTTTTTCAGTGAAAATTGGAAATCAAATTATGTGATTATAGGCAATATCTAGGCTATGTTTTTAAAAGGAAGAAGACGCTTAAGAGAAATCAGGCAGCTACTTCAACCACCCAGGCTTTGAAGTTCCACATTTTAATCAAGAGGTTTCAATTTTATATTACTCCTTGTAGCACGGGGGTTTACTGAGGTTCTTTTTCTTCTGATTGGCCTGACTCTGGCTCCCTGCTTTGCCCTGATATGTAGAGCTACCTCTCCCCAAACTAGTCCTGTGAGCCTAGTCCTATGAACAATCATGATGCTTCCAGGAAAGGCAACTAAAGATGATGGAGGAGACTGAGGACACACTGTCTTCGATATTCTGCTGTGAGAAGAAGGGTACCCATTGGTCTTGGTTGAATAATCCTGCCAAGTTGTATCTAGGCAGAATTAAGCTTCCAATTTTTTTTGCCCCCTCTGTCCAAGGCTCTGTCCGTGGTAGTAAGACACAGCCAAGACCTCAACTGCCCTCACCTGGAGGCTATTCTCACTGCACTTCTCTGTAGGGACCAAACTTGTATTAGAACTCTTGGTAGTCACCAGCCTTTTCCTTTGCATCCAATTGCAAGGTACTAGTCAAATGCTCTAGATATTTAGAATGCTTTCTGTCCTGGGGAGAGGCTGCTTATATTTCTCGTCTTCTTTCCAAGTGTATAATTGTCCCAGTTCTATGCACAGCTCTCTGTGGAACTCATAAGGCATATAAAACAGAGATTTCTGTTCTACCAAATCCCAGTTCACAAAGTTGGAGTGTCTGTAATGATTTATACCCATTGCAATGAGAAGGGTGCTCATCATGGGGCAAAGGGTGAGCCTCCACCTTTCACGTTGCTTTCATACTTTCTTTTCTTTCTCTACGCTCCCTACACTCGGTGTCTAATGATTTGGTGTTCAAGGATGAAGAGGATAGAGAATTTTTCTGATTACAACTATTCTCATGCTTTCTTAGACTCTCTGTCTTACCCTTAATCTGTTGCTTTGCATATTTGTCTAGATTCCCCCAGCGACATGGGGTTGTGCTTATATAGCAACGTTCTAAGGGCCTTGCTCACACAGTTCTGGGTTAAAGTAAGTACAATGCCTCATGGAGAAGAGGAATACTGTAGGGACTTAAAGAAACATTGACCATTGAATCTGGAGGAATCCTGTTGCAAAAGCAAAAGGAGTTGATGTTTCAGTAAAATCAGGCTGCTAAAGGATCTCCTCCAGCCCTACAAAGGCCTCAGTGATAAACCAGCTCTATAGTATGAATAATTAAAAACCCACAGACAGATATTGGGGTTCAAGCTGAAGATCAAAAAAGCAAAGAACCACTAGAATGTTTTTTCCCTACCAAGGCCAGGGAGATTCTGTCCTCTGCATGACTGCAGACTGAATGCTGTCTTAAATACTTCTCTATTGCTAGGGTTAAAGGCATACACCACCACTGCTCAGCCTCTATGGCTAACTAATATGGCTGCTGGGATTAAAGGTGTCTACCACCACTACCTGGCCTTTATGGCTGCATTCCGATCTTCAGGCAAGCTTTATTAGATTATAAACAATGTATCACCACACATCCAATTCCCCATAATAGGCAGCATCCCATTTTACCCAGCTCTACCAGCCTAAAGAAAATCTCATTAAAAACAAAAACAGAAAGATCCAGAATATTCAACCAAATTACTATGC
This sequence comes from Phodopus roborovskii, assembly GCF_943737965.1. Classification (NCBI taxonomy): domain Eukaryota; kingdom Metazoa; phylum Chordata; class Mammalia; order Rodentia; family Cricetidae; genus Phodopus; species Phodopus roborovskii. The sequence goes on along the minus strand of NW_026126567.1, from coordinate 21,022,584 downwards.
ACTACAGCCCAGATAAACAAACATTTAAAATTAGCCATCACATCTCTGAACTAAGAACAAACAACGATTTATCCTTTTTCAAGTTTCAATTCTAATAGCTGTCTCCTGGGACTAATAATAAAAACCTGTATCTCAAAGAAGAATAAAGTCGAAGTTGTGATCAGAGAAAGAAGAAGAAAAAATAGCCTCATTAATGCTCATTGAGCAGATAGTTCCTTCCTACTCTATGCCAAGTCTCATTCTAGGCACTGTTTTAAATGATTCTTCCACCACATAAGTAGATGTGGGGAAAAAAAAAACTTCTTTCTTAAATTGAATTGCCCTCAAATCTAGAATCAACTCAAAGATGCATTTTAACCTAGCATTTACCATCTCATGTAATATATTTATAGAAGGAATCCATCCACAATCTAGTTGTTGAGGCCTTTGTATATCCATTATTTATTTAACTTCATTCCAAATCAGAATTTCCAGCCACACAGTATTTTTAGCAATCCAAAATTCTGTCCTAATGTAATTATAAGAATTAAAAAGGTGGCAGACTCTCTAGACTTGCAGTGTTTCGACTGAAGAAATAAATCCCAGGTCATAATCGTGGTTCCTTGTTTGCTTTGTCACAACATTTGCAGTCCTTGCTAATTTCCCCCAGGAAACATTGCCCTATTTAGCCTCAACTGCTCACACAGAAAACAGTCCCCAAATATCTGGAGAGTCATAGTAGAGATCCCTCTTGCTCACTTTCTAAGCAACTCCTTAAAATTGCATCTTTGCAGGAGAGACAATGTTCCCCATCCAGGACAGATTTCACTTATAGGTCTCCAAAGGACATTTCACACTTTGGAAAAGTTTTAGCCCTCTCTTCCATCAATAAGGAGACATTGTCTTTTCAGGGCTGTTGGAAGTAATTGTTTTCTATTTCCTGAAAAGCCACTCAGACAGGATGAAGTAGCACAATCCAATGGTTGTAACAGAGAGAAATGGGAGAATCTGAGAGATAGATAAACTGGCTTATTGCTTGAAGAGACCATGTCTATCACAGGTGATAGAGCATGCTTGCATAGTCTCAAAGGAGAGCTAAAGAAACCTGACCATCCCCTAAATCAAGGAAGCTTGAGGGCACATTCTGTTAGGTAGGTGTGCCAAGACAATGTTTGACTAGAAGTCCTCAAAATCTCTCAGTGCAAAGGCTTAAATCCATTCACAAAATTCAAATAACTGTTTTAATTATTTGAATAGATTATCAATTTTCAAACTGCTATTCATGACTTGTAAAACCTCACCAATAATGTCATTATATATAAATCTTAAACTATCCCACTTGTGTTTCTGAGAAATGGTACAATTTTCAACATTCATTGTTGACTTTTGTATTACCAAGCTTTCCTCATCACTATGACAAAATACCCAACTAAAGCAGTTTAAGGGAAGAAGTATCTATTTGTGCTCAAAGGTCAGAGTAGAAAGTCTACCCTTGATGGGGAATGTCCTGTATATATGTTTCTCTTATTGGTTAATGAATAAAACGCTGGTTGTACAGACAGGAAGTGACATAGCTGGGCAAAAACGTGCCACTAGCTAACCATAGAAGTCTGGAGGTCTGTACAGGCAGACAAGGAGTAACAAAGCTGGGCAGAATCAGGATATAAGCAGAGACAAACAGGAAATCTCTCTCTTCTCTGTGGAAACACTTAGCAGTCACCATGTGGACCATTAAAGGAGTTGAGGTATGGACCCTTCTCCATTAAGATAAGACCATGTAGAAATACTTAGATTAATAAAAATGTATTAATAATTAATACAGTTATCCAATAAGAAACCCTAGTCACTGGCCAACAGTTTTATAATTAATATAGTGTTTGTGTGCTTCTTTGGGGCTGAGAAAGGCTGCTGGACCAGCCAGGACAAAGAACTTCCCCTTACATACCCTGGTGACAAAGGCATTGCAGCAGAAGTAGCTTGCAACCAAAACATTTGGGACACAGACAGCTCATTGCATGCAGCAACAGACCTTAAAGCAGGAGATCTGGTCAGGCAGAAACACAGGTGGGTGGGAGCCTTAGAGGCTCAACCCTAGCAGCCCATATCCCAAAGGTTCCACTGAGTTTCCAAAACAGTGCCACTAGCTGGGAAACAAAGGTTTAACTACTAAGAGCTGAGGAATGGATAATACTCCAGATTCCAGACATTCCAGCCACCTGTTTCAATGGTTATCCTGTAAGGGCTTTAGGATTATCCACTAAATTATTCTAAAAATCCCGCCAACTTTTCTGCCTTGTTAATGGCTCTCATTCACTGACATTTTAACTCCTTAATTTTTTTCTTCCTTCACAGCTTAAAGTCAAGATATTTTGTTCAAGTTGTTGGAGTTCCAAGCAATCAGGCTATGAACCACAATGGTTAAAGACACCTTCTCATGAAGACATGCAGCAATCTCTTTATAAGTGTGTGGCTTTGGGATGCTCTGTTGTCTGCATGCAAGGATAAGCACCAACTAGTCACCAAATGCCTGGTATTCAAATCATGAAATTTGTTGACGTTATGTTTCTTTTAAAGTGGCTTTCCTGAAATAAATTTAAACCTAACAACATCACAAAAGAATTTCTCAGTTCTTTCGAAGGAACTTGACTGTAGGAGTTGGATGAGTCATTTACATAACACAATCTAACAAAAGCCCTGACTTCTTTCTCCAAAAAGCAGAGAACATTTCCATGGGTAATGTTTCTCTCTTCAAGGGTATCCTAACATGAATAAAATTCACTTGTTTAGAAAATTAGCTATGAATGCAGAGCATAAAGTGAGTTATTAAGCCTTTTAGGAGTGCTGTATAACATTGTGAAACATTTAAATAACAAATTTCTAAAATGTATTAAATTGATGCTCTCAATATTGACCTGATGGCTGGAGTAATTCATACAGAACTACCTAAATGTGAGTGTTTATTAAGGAGATAAATAGATAGACATACAGGCATACAAGAGATAGATATAGATAGATGAATATACATACATAGATGATAGATATAGATTATAGATGACAGAGAGATGATACATAGTTTGATGACAGACAAATGATAAATAAATAGATAGTCAGAGAAATAGATAGATAGATAGATGGATGGATAGATAGTCAGAGAGGTAGATGTGTGTCTCTGTGTGTTTCTCTATGTTTATTAGGTGCTCCTCTAAATAAAGCCATGTCTCTGCCCTCAGTAATTCAACTTTCTAGAGTAGAATTATGGGAAGATAAGCAATTACATGAATAACCCCAAAATATGATTGCATCTGATATACTAAAAAGAGATCTAATGAAGTGCTACTACTGTAAAAATGAAGAGCTGGCAAGGAAAGGAAAAACAAAATTTGACAAAGTTTCATGGATTAAAAGATAGTCAAACTACATCCTGACAAGACAATGTCTAGCATTTAACAGAAGCCTAACCATGATAAGTGAGTTAATTAACTAATTAAAGCATAAGATTCTGATGGCAAAAAAGACAGGAATGAGAATTTACAGGTAAAGAAAACAATACTAGCAAGGGCTAGGATTCAAGAAATGACAAAATACATCAATCCTATAAAAGACAGCTGAACTGGTACTATAGTGAATGCATAAGACAGCACATATAAATCCAGAATTGTTTGTTTGTGGGGGCAGAATACTACAGTGATCTTAGTAATCGCCTGAGTGATTTTTATTTAACTTAAGGCATCATAAATACAAGAGTATGAAAATGGAAAGGCTGAAATGTCATTTCTAGATTTGGTAATGTTTTATTTCAAAATGGCAATATGTGTCAGTAAATACGATGAAGTAGTAACTGAATATTCAAAGATTAAAGTGCCATAAGTTATCTGTGTTTCCCAGACAAGGAGTCTTATTGTTCCCCTAAAATATTCGTTCATGTGTTGAAACACATGTCACAAATCTTCAGTGCAGGAGTTAATATTTTATAATTGATTAAATAGTTTGGGAGAGAGATTCCAAATATGTGGCTTAATAGAAACAATTTAAACATTTACGCTCCATTTAATGTCCTGGGCTAAACTCATGGGATTTCACAGGTAGATAAGAAAACAAGAGGCAATGTAGGTTAATGCTTGGTTATCTCTTGGTTAACTTACATAGCTTAGTGATCAAAGAAAATGAAAGGGAAAGTTTTGATTAAAACCAAACTGCTTTTTAAAATCCATAAAATGCTTGCATTTCTGTGAAATGATATAGAAACATGGAGATGTACAACGTCTAAACAGAAGTTTCCACTCGCCTTCATTTGTCGTTGACAGCCAAGAAACAATTTTTTAAGCTATTATAATTCATTGATGCTAGTAACCAGAGTGGAAGGCCTTTATCATCACATGAATGAAAATTCATGGCCTCTCTTTCCCCCATTCCTTCTCTCTTCCCTTCCATACCTCTCCCTCTTCTCTCTCCCTTCTCCCTCTCTCCTCTCTTTCCCCTCTCTCTTGTCTGTCTCCTCTTTCTACCTTCTTTCTCCTCTCTCTCTCCTTGGCCTACCCTCTTTCCCATCCCATCTCTCCATCCCCTTCTCCTTCTCTCTTTCCCTTCCTATGTAACTCAAGTGGGACTTAAATTCTTGGTCCTCTGAGTACTGGAATTATAGGCAAGTACCACCATGGCTGCCTTTCACCAAACTCTTTAGGGAATTTTAGTGGAGGGAAAAGAACAAGTGAGAGATCCTTGTCTTGGTGCAGACTGATGGAGAATTCAAGGGACAGAAGATAAAGCCAAAACCTCACTGCTGTTGGGAAGGGCTTGTCCATGTTAGATGTAATTTAAGTCCTAGAGTAAAGCTCCAATACTTTTCTCCATATTATGAAGATCTAATCAGTCTAAAGATGTTCATTAGCAGCAGCAACGGCACAAAATAGAACACTATCAGCAAACTCCAGTGCTCCAGGAATCTCTCTGGGATGCTGCTGGGAAGGGAAGCTGAACTTCCAACTACAGAAGGGTAAGGCGGGAGAATCCGAGCTGAGCTGTGATTGGCTGTGACAGATAAAGATTGCCAAAAACACCAAGTGACTTGATGGGGAACGGTCCTGCCAATGTCCCTTGATATTCAGAGCTCTAGGTGTGGTTAGTGGAGATTTGTGTTAAGATTTCCTCGCTGATGGTCATAGAATTGGATCTGCTTACTGTCCAATCACAGGCTCAATCCTTAGCATCATCGGGTGAAGACAGCAAACTTGGTGAAGCAGTTACATCTGACACAGTCCCTGTGGTCTGCACCTCATATACCTTTTAGTACCACTGAGTGGACTTGTACGTTTCAGGCAAAGTCAAAGATCTTCCCATGGATTACTATTCTCAGCCATAGTTCTCTATGCCTGATGTAAGACAGGGCACCTATTTGATGGAACTCTGTGGTCTCCAGAGTATCTTCCCAAAGGTTAATCATACCTGCATCCATAAATATATTTTTCAAACCCCTTCAGCCTGTACATTTTTAAAAAGTACATTTTATTATATGTAAATTATACCATAATAATACTGGAATGATATTTTAAATGCTTAGAAAAATAAACCAATTATTATATACAAACACCTTTGAATTAGGTTAACACTAGATGGTCTTTCTTACTACTTAACTACTATAGGTGCATAAGAAAAAACTATGAACTCAATGGCATAAAGCAAAACATTCACAGTATCCCATGTTCCTTTGGGTCAGGAGTGTGGGCACAGCTTAGCCGATTCCTCTGTTCAGCATCTCTCAAAGCTGAGATAAGGGTGTTGGCCAGGCTATGTTTTCATCTGAAGGTTGGCTGAGGTTGACAAGATTCATTCAATCCTGTTATAGCACTCAGGACTCAACTTGTCACTGGTCACGTGCTCCAGGCCCTTCAGTCTGCCTACAACCTGCTACTTACTCTCCTCTCTATGGGTAGTTCACAAAAGAGTGCTTTGAAACTGTTAAGACAGCCTCACTGTCTCCTGTATAGAAAGCTAGCAGTGTGTATAAGGAACTCAACTGAGGAAAGCACAATGCCACATTCAACAGGTAACAGCAAAGCAGGGCTCCACCTATACTCCAGGGACTACTAGACACAGCTATAACTTGTAGGGATTCTCTGTAGCTTATATCTGTCACAGTACACATGTGGTTATTTTTTTTTTATCTTAATGTGTTTTAGAACTTACATGTCTAATAGTAAATGAGGCCACTTTCATAATATGATTTGAAAAAGTAAAATTCTTGCATTATTCAAAATGGACTAGATGCTGTTGATTAGGGTGCTTCTGTGTCTCCAAGTGATGAACGCCCTCTCGTTCTTAATTGAGCTAATTCCTTCTCCAGGCTGACAATATTTTCACTGCCAATTTTCAATTAAATGGTTTTTCCAAGGCCTCCCTGGCCTCTGGGTGCTCAGCTCTGAGGAGTTGTCTGGAAGCCTTTATCCAAGTCATGATGATGTCTGTCTTCGTGTGATGGCAGCACCCACAGGCAAACCAAACCAGGGTGCTTAATATACTGGACAGCCAGAGTCGCTAGTTAAAAAATGTAAAGCTAGCAACCCTGCTCTTGGATTATCTCCCTACGATGAGCAAAATAATCTTGATATGGGTTCTGTCTCACGGTGTCCAGACTCTAACAGCTCATAAAATCCTGCCAGCACAGATTGAGGAGAAGCGGAGATTGAAGATTCCATTTCTGCTAAAGTGCTATTTAAATTCCACCATCCAGGAATTTCAAAATAAATTGGAAAAGGAAGAGTTAAATTAAAATGCCCAAATCTCATGCCTATGTAATGTTCCATCTGATGGGGAGAAGTTACTAAGATGAATTTTCCTTTTGTGAGTATTTCCTCTGCAATCAACAGTACCTTGTTCAACAGAGAACATAATATTCCACCATACGCTCTTGGGTCAACTACAGCAAAACATTACCTAAGGAATAGTTTTTTTGCTATGTAGATACATAAAGACTTACATTTAGATGTGATAGATATTGTCCTAACTACATATTGTGGTTGCCGCCGATATAACAAATTAATCACACCTTGCATTTCATAATCATATTTTAAATGTACTCATTTTGATCATTTTCATTATAATGCAGATCTCTGCAGATGCTCCTTTTCCATGATTGAAATTCCCATGAAACTCTGCTTCAAGAATCTCTGTCTAGTGACGACCCCTTAAGGTTTAGTTAGGGATTGAGCCATGAAAATTAAGGCACAAAGTGTAATACTATGGTGATACAACCCCATCTGATGATTCTGGAATGTTATATATCTCAGACCATCTCTAACATTCCCCTTTGTTTTCCTTTGGCTATTATTTTCTCAATAGTTACTAATTTGCCAGACAGCTGCTGCCAGCCAACATTTCCTGGATATCTGAACTTAGAACTCAACAAGGACTTAAGTGAAATACATGTAATATTTTATTAAGTCAAAATGTTCTACAATAATTGCATCTTAAATGTTGGGAGACTGAGACTTAGAAATTAAGACCTTGGTGAAAAGTCACACGAGTGACATAATCAGGACCCAAACTTCATTCATGTTGTTTTACTCTTGGCCTCCACAGCCTATTTTATCACCATGTCTGTTTAGAAATTCACTTTTAAGAATCAAGCACATACCCATCATAGAAAAGTCTATGACTCTCCAATGCCTGTATGCTGGTGACTTTCTAAGCTCCATGAATAGTTGCCACAATATTTCCATATGTTTTACAAGACTGCCACGAATATGGCAACTTTTTTAACAATGTACTTGATTAAAGCAATTATAACATCAACAGCTGTCCATGAAATATGACCTTGTTCTTACATGTTAATGGAACATATGCATCTCTATTTTGATATCAACATCATTGTTAATATCTTTTTAAATTATACTTTTTTAAATGGACCAATAAAAATAGTACAATGTCTGAGGCTGTATTTTCTTTGCTAAGATTGCTGTGACAAAATGTTACTGCCTGGGATGTTTAAGAGGTAGAAATTTATCTTCTCAAAATTCTAGGACAGAAATCCAAGCTAAAGGTACCACTGATTTCTATTCTCCAGAAGCCAGCACATTTCTTGGCAAGCCAATGATCATCTTTACTTTCTGTCTTCACATATACTTCTCTGTCTGCTTCTACACTCTACTCTCCTTACACAAATACCAGTCCTTATAGACAAAGAACCACACATGTTACCTCAATCACCTAATCACCTTCTTAATGGCCCTAGCTCCAAAAATAGTCTAATTCTGGGGTACTAGGAATTAGGAATTTAACATGCAAATGGTGAGCACACAACTCAGCCCTCACCAGAGGCACACACCCCCATGGTTATTCTTCAAATAATAAAAAGACTCCACTGATTTAGCATCAAGCAATCCATTCCATTTCTTAGGGTAACTTCCTAAATACAAAAGTCAATAAATTGTGATAGAAAATTAAGAAGTGAAAATGATCACAAATAAGAAATAGCCCTTACCTCACAGAATAAAATAATTCAAATAATGGTTAACAGTTGACAATAGGCAAAAGAAAGGTACTTTAAAAATAAAAAATGATTCTGCTAAATTTAAATACTATAATATCCAAGTTACTTTTACAGTGAACAAGCTTTTATAAAGGCCATCATATTTTTCTATTGACTTGCTTACAAAGTAGAGACCATCTCTTCAGCTTTAGGGCCAACTTCATTAGCTTTTATCTTCTAAAAGATTCCAGAAAGAGTAATTACTTAAACTGTTGCTTTTGGATCAGTTTCAACTACCAAACCTTCAGATAAGCAAGTGATAAGTAGCTGTGACCCCCCACCCTCACGGCAACAGGGCTATTGATATATTTATTTTTGCAATTAATGTGAAATATAGTAATCCTCCTGAAATTTGTGCTTGATGCTCCATGAACCTAGTTATTTGTTAATTCATCTTTGTTTCTCACTGTTAGTAGAATTTGGCAAAGTGCTTGTATTAATTCAGGATTATGATACTTGATAGAACAAGGTGATGATGAAGAAGACAGGATAGTAAGTATCCATGAATTCCCAAACCCCAGGTTGTTGCTGAATATTGTTTTAGACATGGGCCTCTTTGAGGAATCTTTGAGTATTACAGAATTTCATTTCCCCCCAACTGCACACAGTTTCACACCGTGTCTTAAAGTGTTTGTAAATGTCTTGAAAGCCCATGAACTTCCATTTAAAATTGTTTGTTAAAGAGAAACAGAGACAGGAGTAGAGGGTGACATCAGCTTCAATTTAGAAACATTGAGATTTAGACAGAGCCCACTTCTTCATTACATTAATTCAAACCACTACATATGAGACACAGACTACAAAGAATATCTAAATGCACAGAAAGTATGTATCTTAGTCTTTACTACTACCTTAGCAGCCAGTTCCTTTATCTGCTCTACCATCTCATCAACCCACTTTGGATATTCCCACCCTTTGGATATTTTCAAACAATTGGATGAGCCTAATGTTCAGCTTAGTTCAAGTAGATGTAAGAACATACATTTTTGGGTTTCCTGTTTTCAGTGTGAGAATACAGTTTCATGGCATGGAATGTAGTGTATCTTGTTAAATTGTCCATGTGCATTTGAGAAAACTGATCTTTCTCCTGCTTTTTGATGAGTGTTCTAGAAATGAACAAGTATAGATACAAGTTGTCAGTGATATTTAAGCCATCTATAGTCCTCTTTACTTTCCCATTTCTTAGTTATTGAGAAGTTTGCTGTGATGGTGAGTTGTAATTGTCAACTTGACACAATCCAGAATCACCTGAGAGATGGGTCTCTGATCCCACCTGGACAGGATTATCTTGAATACATTGATTGATGGAGAAGAACTATCTTAACCTCAGGTGGGATTATGCCCTGGACAGGGGGCCCTGGACTTCATAAAAAGAGAATGTGAGCTAAGAACTAACAGGCACACATTCATTCCTCTCTTCAGATTGCACACATAATGGGACCAGCTGCTTCAAGCTCCTGGTGCCTTGACAACTTTAGACTGTCTAATGGCTCCCAGCATTTACCAACACATAGAAACTAAACCATCATTTTCCAAGAACATTATCAGTTTTTAAAACTTTTATACCATTGCTACAGCATTTTTTTTTCTAGTGGGTTATTCTTTTCCTGTCTATTCATAGAAATCCAGCCTTTTTAAAAAGTTGAGATTATAATTACATCATTCCCCTCATTTCTGTCCTCCTTCTAAACTCTCCCATGTACCCACCTGGCTCGTTCAAAGTGTTTTTTTTTTTCTTTTTCTTTAAGTGTGTGTGTGTGTGTGTGTGTGTGTGTGTGTGTGTGTGTGTGTGTTCCTAAATACATAAACACAACCTGCTCAGTCTGTATAATGGCAGACAATTTTGATATTGGATTACCAATTGGTATGCTCTTCCCTGAGGAATCCTACTCCCCTAACCCCCACTCTCAGCATCCTTAGCTGCCTGTGCTTCTTTGTCTATGCGGTCTCATGAGCTTCCCCATTCTGCAGCAGGGTACCAATAAGATGTATTAGTACAATGCACTGGTATTGTTCTTATTTAGATCAAGTTTAAGTAAGGCTTCATGGGCATAACTTCAGCTTTCCTAGGAGACACAATCTCATAGTAAATGCCCTGAGAAGCCCATCCTTCGAAGAACAAATTCCACATGTTCATATTCCATATCCCACAAAGATTTTCTTGATTCCTAGGAAACAAGATGTAAACTTCCTTTTTCTCCAAAATGCCATGCCATTTATATGAAACTTTTTTTACAAATTCCATTACATTGTAAGATACTTAAACATTAAATTATTTTCTCTTACAATATTGTGTGAAGAATGAGATGGAGGTTATGTGACTCATTTTTATTCTTTATATTTCTTACTGACTAAGAAAATATCTGGCCAATAGCTATAAAAACAACTATTTTTCAGATGAATAAATCAATGAATGTTAATAAATGGATGAAGAAATGTTGACAAATTGTCATGGAAGTGGTAAAGTTTCAACTAAAATTTTATTTAAAAAAAAATAAATTATTTCATATATTCATTGCCAAAATGTTCAGAGTGGATAAATTATAGGCTCACTCATCAACTTGCACATACACAAAATAAAAATAGTGCAAAAATGTTTCTTCTATATAAGAGAAATTATACAGTGCAGAGGAACACTGGGAAATTTAGTTCTGAAAATTGTGATCTCAGTTAAAAATATCCTCACTGAACCCACACAAATGATGACATCATATGGCATGCAACATCAGTGATACACACAAACCTACATTCTAATCCTTCGAATGATATTCTTAGGGCTGGACAGATGGCTAATTGGTTAAGAGCACTTAGTGCTCTTACAGAGGACCCCAGATTCTCATCCCATCACCCACATGACATCTCACAGGCTCTGTAACTCCAGCTCCAGGGGATCTGACTCCCTCTTCTGGTCTCCTCGGGTACCAGGCACTCTAGTGGTATACAGACAAAATTTAAAAATTTTAAAAAACCCACACACATAGAATTTTTAAAACATCACAGAAAAAAAAAGTTCTGCACCTGAACAAAGAAAATTGGCACTGGTTTTTCATTGAAAATAAATCTTTCTCACTGCTATATTAATGCTGTGAGGTAGTCCACATACCTACAGAAAATTTCCAGAAGTCTTTTCACTTAAATAGACAGACCTTGCCTAAAGTCATTCAAAGAAACTTAAGTTACTCTCGCTGCATCTGCCACGCTATTCTTGGAACATATTGATGAGTCTGGCCAAACTGACCCTCTTCATATGGTGGCTAACATTAAGAAGCTAGGACAGGAAGAATACGATAAAATGTATTGCAATAAATGCTCGAAGAATAAAAACATATATATGTGTGTGTGTGTGTGTGTGTGTGTGTGTATGTGTGGGTGTATATATATATATATATACATATATATATGTATATATATATATAACTAAGTCAGTTGTTATTAAAATATAAATTTGAAAAAAGAATCTATCTATCTCAAAAGTATTAAGCTTGGCTTTTAAAATATTCAGTTAACATATCTAAATCAGAATTTAGAAAACATACTCAATATAGTATATATAGTTACATATTCTAAAAAGAGTTAAATTCTTGTTCAGAACTTGTAATGTGGCATTACTTCAGTATCTCCTTTTCAATAACTTTGGATACACAACAAGAACCACTTCCTGTCCCTGAATTATAAACCTTTGCCTAGGCCCCAGACTTATATTTTTTTTATTTATTAAAAAATTTTAAATAGCTGGGTGGTGGTAGTAAACACTTTTAATCCTAGCACTCGGGAAACAGAAGCAGGAGGATCTCTGTGAGTTCCAGGCCAGCCTGGTCTACAAGAGCCAGTTCCAGGGCAGCTTCCAAAACCTCAGAGAAACCCTGTCTCGGGAAAAAAAAAATTAAATTAAAACATTACTTCCCTTCTTCACTTTCTTCCCTTGAACACCTCCCAGATGGCTGCCTCCCTAGCTCCTCCCATGTCCTAGTGCCCTTTTCTTTATTGTTGTTGCATATAGAGATGTGTGTAAATACGTAAATATAGCCCTTTAGGGCCTTTCAGTGTGGCTGGGGTGTATATGACCTCAGGGCTGACTATTACTTCTCCCTGTCTCAACAGTCATTAGCTAGCCACTAGTAGTTCTTTGGCTAGTGGTGGGACTCTATGAGATGCCCCCACCCTGTGTTAACATGTCTATTGATACTGTCATTGTTTAGGTTTTGTTTAGATATTCATATTTTTGAGCCATCACGGGTACGGTTTTCCTGTCGTTTCTCAGCGATACAACCTCACAGCAGACTTCCTGATCCTCTGGCTTTTGCAATCTTTTGGCTCCCTCTTCCACAATGTTTCCTGAGTCTTAGGTTCAGTTGTTGTAGATACAGCTGTTATGGATAAATCTGCACCCACATGGTTGGTCTCAATATAATGAAACACCTATGGTGATTTTCCTTGACAGTCTCCATTTGCTGTAAAGAGAAGCTTCTTGGGTAAGAGGTGAGAGCTACACTTAAGTGTGAGTATAAGTGTATGCTTCAAAATACATTTAGGATTTGTGCTGCTCTAGTAAAAAAATGAAGGTAGTATGTTCTATTCTAAGATCCATCAGCTACTAGCCCTGCATAGTTGGCTGGGTTTCTACTACCAGGCATGATTTCGCCATTAAGTGGGTATTGTGGAATATTGATCCCTTTAGCTAATGGCTTTTGGGGGTTATGAGCCCTAGGGGTGGTGTTGTCTGTGTATGTGACCTCTTAAAAGTTAAGGGGAGGGATCTCTCTCTCCCCCTTGGTGTGGTCAGAGACTCCTGGGCAGAACATCTGGATGAAGGCAGCTGATCAGTTGCAGTGTCTGCTTTGTTCTGTATCTGTGAGTTTCTCTTTCCATTGCAACCCTTAATAAATTGGTTACTATGCATCTGTGGATTCTTGCATCGAAGCAGTCATAAGTTCAATTAGACAGTAGTAAGTTATGCCAAGATATGGGTACCACTATTGAGTTTTCAGGGATATCTTTTTATGATGGTCATGGTTTCGATTATAGAACCATTGATTGCATCATGCCCTTGGTAGCCTAACAGCAGTACCTTCTGATATTGTGAAATAAGACCACTGCAGTGAGGTTAGGTCCAGCTCAAAGCTTCCAAGTCGGTGTCCAAAGTATGTAGTATTTTAAGCAATGGAAATTCATTTTCAAGCTCCGGGATCCAACCAAGGGCAACAGCAATAGCCAGAAATACTTTTCAGGAGTAAGTTGGGCTACCCTGACCAACTACTCAAACAGGGGTTTCTCATGCTAGCACTGGGTTTGTTGTTATTGTTGAATAGTCTGTGCCTCTTGTGGAGAACATTGTTATTCCAAGTGGCATACCTTCACTCAATACACACACACATACACATAATATGCACTGATATTTATTGCGCATAATGGTAAGAAAATATAAAATAATATGATCCCTTGGGACTTAATCAAACGCCATTGGTGTTAGTTTGTCCTTCCTCCCGCTGTCTCATTCCATATTTACTTCCTTTCCCTCTCCTCAATTAGACTCCCCTCCCCATTTTTCCCATTTCCATCTTCATAACACTTGCATCCTGGCACTCCCCACTCTAGACCCATGCCAGGGTTCCTTTTTATTCCTGGCTTCCATGGTTATTGCAGGTTATATACTCATGCCTGAATATTTAGAGCTAGAAACACACATGAGAGAGTTGTATTGTTTTTCTTCGGCCTAGTCCTTTAAATAAATATCTATCTTGTATCTTTCCCCAAACTCACTTCTACTTTAAATCACTGAATTCTATATGCATATCCTCAAAAGGATACAACGTGTTTTACTGATAAACCTAAAATACCCATGTTCATAAGTAGTTTGGGATTAATTTACATGAAATGCATAATAATTTTGAAGACTTGATTTTAAAAACTGCTGAGTCTTCAGTTTAAGAAAAACTAGATTTTTTTTTTTAAAGGGAAGAATTTAAAAGGAAGTCTTCAGTGAATCCTTTTGCCAAGTAAGTAATCACATGTTAACTTATCTGTTTTGTAAGTTGGGAAACAAGATTCTGGTGTCTGTGTCTCTGGTGGAAGAGATGAGCGTGAGGGCAAAGGGCATCTCTTGATGGCCCAAGAGGAAAGGGCAAGATGAGCTGAGAGAGCAAGCAGCCCACATTCTTTCCTGGAAAGTTAAATGTCAGCAGGGTTAGGCCTTGCCAATATAAATACAATCACAATGATGGTATAAAAAGACATGTATCTTCACCTCTATTGACTTTTCACGTTCATGGGATAATTATTGTAACATTTTCTTAAAGGGCAAAAAGCTTTTGATGATGAATACATCTCATTACATGGAATTTTACGTGTAATCCTTACATGAATCTCATTGTAATTCAATGGATGAATTACGTGTTAATGCTAGCATAACAAGCCTTTAACCTATTTGACTTAATTACAGGCATATCATCAGATTTACTGGGAAAAGGTTTCTTCCCTTGCTCTAAAAACGCTTCCCATTTTTTAACCCTTTGGTTAAACCTTTGAAAGGCATGATCAAATCCCAGTACAATCTCTTACTACCATTTCATGGAACTCTGCCCACCAGGGGTAGATAAGGCAGAATCGAGATAACACCATTTTGGGTTTTGTAATCCTAGGTCAAGGGTTCTGATATCCTGGAACCTTTATAGGCAGGGCACCTTAAGAATGAAAAATTTGGTGAAAAAGGATTTTGCATTTGGGACAGGAAATTGTAAAGTTCTGCCTCTCATTAAAGGTTAAGTTTAGAAAAGTCAATCAACAAGCATGAACCCCAGCTTTCTTTTCTGTTAATGGGAGAAACCTGCCTATATACAAGTTACATATACAGAACAGAGATATGCACACAACACAAAGAATATTATCATGTAAACAATAAAATACTAGACAACTAGACGGTGCTGATGTTGGAGAAATATTAGAAGTGAAGAGGAAAAGGAAATGAAAGGGAGAGGAAGGAGAGGAGGATTCAGAGAAGAGCTGGAGGAGCAAACAGTAGGGTGGATGTGGAAGGCTTCTCTGGAAGAGTGTGGGGAGCTTTGTATGTGTTGGTTTGAACAATCTACATAAAAAGCTTCTCCCTGGACCCTCTCTCTGGTAAGATAAGACCATGAGAAAACACTTAGATTGACATAAATGGGTTTATGTTTAAGACAGAGATAGCTAATAAGAAACGCTAGTAAATGGCCAACAGATATATATGTATATATATATATACATATACATATACATATGTATATATATACATATGTATATATTCTTCAGAGCCCTTCCTAAAAGTGTCAACATTACAGACAGATTGTGTTCTCCCCTCAAAGATTCAAGTTGGAATACTGATTATTAGCAGAGTGGACCTCCCCTGGAACTAGCATCATTAATACAGTTTTATAAAGTCATACTGAGTAGATTAAACCCCTAATCTAATATGAGTGGTATCCTTATAAAAGAGTGAATGTGAACACACACACACACACACACACACACACACACACACACACACACTGCCTTGCTCTTATCACATTTGCTGACACCCATAGGTTGAAGCAAGGACCACATCTAAATCCAGACCTAAGGGACTGGGAAGCATACGCTATTATTAGAAGATACTGAAATACTGGAACCAATGGTGTGATAGACAATGGCCATGGAACTGAGTAATTTCAAAATCAGCTTCAGGAGAGAAACCAAAGGGGCTGAACGAAGTGAATCCCCCAAGTGCTTCACGAAAAAGGGGATTTACAGAGGTAGAGTCCAAGACTGTGTGCTGGTGAAGACCTCACTGCTATTGTGTTGTGATCCTGGTTCCCTTCCAGTACGTTGAGTCTAAGACCATTTCAGAGTCACTTCAGTGTTCCATGGGATCTACCCATTATTAGTGCTCATCCCCAGGCCATGACTGGAAGACTCCTGGGGTTACAACCATTTAATTTTGTGGTCAATAGCATTGACATGATCCTAGAATTTTGGCCCAGGACAGGTTAAAATAAAATATCAAGATCAATATCGAGATCACTAAAAACACCAGGGTGTGATTCGGTTTTTCCTCCACTCAGCTTCCTCCAATGTCAGCATCCCAGTCATTCGGCATTGTTGGGTGAATGAATGAGGCAGTGCATTTGATCTGCATGTGGAGTAGGAAGTATGAGAAGATGGTAGTGACAAGTGGTCTTAGAGGGACTGTGTGAAGAGCCCTGAAGAGAAGGACATAGGGCTGGCACAGTAAAGGTGGGTGGGAAAGAGACTGTGAAGACCAGTTTTTAGGCTTGGAGAGATGAAAACAGATTTAAATACTGGTTAGGATGGAATGTGAAGGTGTGTGGAGAAAAGGTGTCTGATAGGCTAGGAGCATGAAGCAGGGTTCTCAGCCTCATTACAAGTGACAGGAGCCATTGGGAAGAAAGACCACAGCACCCTTCCCCTGAAAGAAGACTTCTTAGCCCAGTCCTGAGGTAGCTCCCAAGTAGATGATGGAAAGTGGCCATGCCACCTGCTCCTCAGGTGCAAAGAGAGCAGTGGAGTTAGTTCTGCTCAAGGCTGTGACAGCAGTGGACTCTCTGGGCTACTCCTGGGTTCTGGACTAGTCTCCATCTAGAAGAATACCTGCAAAGGTGAAAATAGCAACGTGGGGAACTGCTTTTTCATGCATCCCTGCCACACTGACTGGCAAGTGCGTTCCCAAAGCCAAACTCAAGGAATCCAGAGGTAAAAACCCCGCCTAGTGAAAACATAATGAAACTTCTGTTCCCACTGCAGTTACAGTGGGAGAGGCTGAGAGGTTAGCACAAGGCTCTGCCATCTCACTTAACTACAAGCAGCATCCAGCGAGAGTTCATAAGCAAAGACTACGGCATGATTGAGTAGAAATTAGTTGTGGCCAGTTTATAGCACAAAGAGAGGTAGGGCAGAGAGTGAGAGACTGGGACAGAGAAAGGTCACGTGAGGGAAGAGAAAGCTACAGTTCAAATATTCATATGGTGCTCTGGGGACCAATGAGAAGCCACCTGGCTCTAGCACTATCTCTGGAGTTTGTTGGAGACACTCAACGAACAGACCAGCTTAGACTCGAAGCTCTAAGCCAAAGCTAGGGATAATTGGCTGAGGGCACCATGTCTCTTTGACCCTACAAAGTATATGCCCTTGCACTGTTATACCCGAACAAAATAGCCAGGGTCTCAGTGAGCTGGCTAATACCAGCAAAGGATTTTTTAGTTTCTACTCCTTAAAGGAACTCATCAAAAGAGCCAAGAAAGTCCGGTGTGGGTTGCACTAAAAATGGAGAGAGCAGGAGTTTGGTTTTACTGCTGTGTTGAACACAGATCACTTTATGGCAGGTGCTCCAGCAGGATTAAACTGTTTGCTCTCCAATCAACGGGCTAGTTAATCCTCTACAACCTTTGCCAGGAATATGCGCCCAGTAAACAATCTGTTCTGTAACAACTGACCCAACAAAAGCCAGAGACAGCGAATGCCCCCATGTAGATCTGAACCTCTCTTTGAGGACTATTTCCCTGTAATTTCTGGAGGTGATAACGGGTCTCAAAAAAAAAAAAAAAAAAAAAAAGAAAGAAAGAAAGAAAGAAAGAAAGAAAGAAAGAAAGAAATCATGCTGCATTTCACAGGCCTTATAATCCCTCCCCTTTTATCACTCCGGTGCGAGTATATGTTCTGTGCACATTTGGCCGAGGGAGGACAACCCACTTGGTGGAGCTGTTTAAGGTCACACTGAGTGGCATACTGTGAGTCAGGAGAGCCTGTGGCCTGCCTCCCCGCTCCTCAGTCTCTTTTCTCTAACCAAGAAGGAGTTGCTGTATGAACAAAGCATAGAAAGCATTAACCTCTGATAAGTTACACTTATTTTCTTGTGCTGTTGACATTTATTTTGGTTGTTTCAATTTGTGTGGCTCAGGGTATAGAGTTCTGCATGGTGTCCTCCGGTTTCTGGATTTTTTTTTCCAAGCTGGAATTTCCCTTTTTTCTTTCGTTAAATATACTGTTTTCTATCTCAAAGTCTGTCCTGCATTTGGATTGCCACTGACATGTGAAATTTAGCAACAGGGAGGCAGCCAGTCATCTCCTCAATCTTAGTGCTTCTGGGTCAACTAATTTGAATGTGTCCTAGGAGAATACAATTATTTTAACAATGATTTCACAAGTCCTCTCTGGCCATTTTTCACTCTACTGAAGCCTCCCGTCTTTAGGACTGCTCTAACATTTTCTGACCAGCATAGTGTCGCCTGTGTCTGAATCCCTGATGCGTTTAATGTTTATGAATATCCCAGGCTACTTTTCTTTAAAATCAGAACTGTTGGCTTTATTGTGCAATACCACAAGCTGGATAGAGTGGCTCCAGAGCCATAAGGAAGTCACTTTCTGAAAACAACAGACTCGACCCTCAGAAAATAAAGGGCTTTACATATAATCTCGGTTGCCCATACATCTCAACTTTGCACTAACTGCCAAGCATATGTGTTGAGATTCACAGTTGGCCCGATTACAAACCGACATAAAAATGAACTCCGTGTCCTTTGCCATACCATTTTTTTTCTCTCAAAAGGCTGAAACCAGCTTGAAAAATATGAACGTGCCTGTGTTTCTAAAGATTGTTACTTTAATGATCATTCATCCAGCTAGGCAAGATGAGCAACAGCATAGCAACTTCTAATAATGTGTGGATTTTCATATAGCAACTGGGCTTCTCAACTGATGAAAAAAAAACACACAACATGTAGTTGTGATGGCATGGTCACTACTGGGCTTCATGGTGGTCCATATAGAAGGACATGCTTGCCTGCTATGTTTGGAGCTGCACTGAGGTGGTCCCCTAGGATGTAAAGTGACAGCTCAGTAATTAGAGATAGATACCTTAAGACAACACTTTAATAATAGACATTACAGAAAGATTCGCAATAAGCAAAACATCAAATGGTCGACTGGAGTGGACTGGCCTTAAAGACATTGCCAATCATCAGGGAATTAAAACAAAGACAGAAAAGGAAGGGGATTCTGTTTGAAATGCATGGTTTGAGATAATATTTTGTATGTTTCAATTAACTATGAACATAGAGAGAAAGAGGTCTACACTTACTCAGTGTTACATTCAACTTCTTTAGGTTTAAGACATCTAGAAACAGTTAAAAACAAGAAGTCTATGGGAAAGGCAGGGGGAGCACAAAGTCTACTCAAGGTTGCCTTAGTCCTGTTGTATGGCATTGATCTGGGGACCCTACTATGATGAGCATGGGTATCCTACTAGGATGAGCACACGGCATTCTCTGGTCCATTCCTGCTTTACCAGAGGTCCTACTCTTTTATTATTAATCCTCCTCTCCTGCCCTGAGAAGTATTTGCCTGGCCATGTCCCAACTAAGCGCTCATCAAGAGACTAGCTGCCCAGGTCAAGCAGATATGGGAAACACAATAATAACACAGGTGATGACTGGAATGCCTGGCCATAATTGTTCTGTAAACACTCTTTTAGGTAACATTGATCATTACAGTTGTCGTTAGAGACAGCAGAGGAAGGAATGTTAACTGTGAACGGACCAAATGATATAAGAAGTGTTATGAACTAACCAAATGTACAAACAGCCCTTAGAATGGAGAAGGTACATACACTGAATCACTACTTGGAGACCTCGAGTCTCAGAGCAGAGAACAAGCTTGTGTCCTCACAGGACAAGATAAGCCCTCTACCTGTGTTATGGCTGATGCTTTATTATTTCATGGCTAGGAACTTAGCAACTTTTCCTCATTAGTGTGTTTCCTGAACTTGTGCCTTTGGGCTTTTCAAATACTTGGAACATTTTTTTAATTAAACATTGTTATCACCATATACTCAAAGTTTTTCATTATTTAGAATGTATTTGTGGGGGGGGGATTCTGAGGTTACCACACAAGTCTGATAGATTGTCATGAGCTAAAGGAGTAACGCATCTTTGAGAGAGGGAGTCCCAGAATCAAAATGTTAGATCAGAAGACACAGTCCAAAGTATATCACTCTGACTTCCCTTGCGCGTAGTTAGGCAGACCCAGTGGTGTCACTGCAACTCACCCGGTCAGTCATTCACTCAACAAACAGTTCTTGAGAGTCTCCTGTAAGCCAAGTCCTGAACTAGACTGAAAACTAGACTCAGCCCATCTGTCTTGGGCAGATAGTCTAAAGAAAAAAAAAAACATAGAAATAGACATTCAGAGTTCAAGGATGAACACTCTGAAACAGTGAGCTGCGCACTGTCACCCCCTGATGGCCATGTTACACTCAACTCCATGAAAGGATGTCTGTAAGGAAATACGAGGGGGGGGGGAGTGCTCTAGAAAATTCATAGCCTATACCATCGTTATAAAGAATAGTACTGTCATGAGGTTCTTTGTCCCAGCTGGTCCTACCAGCCTTCTTGGCCCCAAATAAGCACAGATGCTGTATTAGTTATAAAACTCTTGGCCAATGAAAAAGGCTTCTTATTGGCTAGCTCTGTCTTAATTATTAACCCATTTCTATTAATCTAAGCATTTCTATTAATCTAAGTATTTCTAAGTATTGGAGAATACCCAGACCTCTTATTCTTTTGGGAGCCAACATGACGACTGTTCTTGTGGGCCCTTTCTGCCTACCTTTCCCAAAATATTCCTACTCCTAGTCCTGCCTCCCTTCCTGATTCATTGGTCAGACAGTGTTTTTATTCATCAACCAGTAAGAGAAACATATATACAGAAGGACATCTCCTATCATAGTACATTTCAATATAATGTGCAAAATATGCAGATATGGTCTCATGTAGAAAGTAGAGCTTACAGGGAAGGAGACAGACTGAAGAGGAAAATTCTAGAAGGATATAGGTGGGACATGTAAGTTCCCCATGGCTTAGGTCTTGAGGCCTAAAAATGTCTACAAAGATACTGTGTGTGACAAAGCCCCAAATCAGAATCCCACAGTCTCCAATCAATAGCATATTGCACTTCATTCTTGGATTTCAAATCTCTCATCAGTTCCCCTTATTAACACTTTCTCATCCAGAACTGTGAAGGTAAATGGCAGCTGAGAATCCTTGTCTCCAGCCTGAGCAGAGGAGTACGCTAGAAAACTTGGAGTAGGATCTGACTACTTACAATTTGTCATCTGTCTTTGAATGCAAGTTTTAATCTTCAAAAAATATGGGGGCCATTCCACAGAAGAGCATCATTAGACATCTACATCTAGCATTTTACTCTGGCACCATAGTGCAGATGAAGAGCAGCCACTCAGGTTGCAAGCCTGCTGTAAGTAGAGAGCTAGTGATAATTAAAACAAGACACTGAAAAAAATCAGGACAGTAAGATATAAATGGGAAGGGTAAGACAGGAAAGCATCATTGTGCTACACATATGCTAGATTTGGAGACAATCAGAATGGCAGGGATGGCAGGCCAACTTCTCTTACTCCCTCTCTAATTCTGACCAACTACTGTCATTACTCAGCATCATATTACTTCCTTGAAAGGGACATGCTAACGGACAATAAAAGGGACATAGGTAGGATAAGAAAGCAGTCTCCCTGAGCGGGTGTCTTTTTACTCCAGGAGACACTGAATAAAGAAACAGGAGGAAAGTTCAGGGTGGTTATCTAGGGAGAGCAAACAGAGGAGAGGGGAGGAGGACCCAGGACCCCTATAAAACAGTTAACCCAGAGCCCATTTTGTAGACGCCCAGCCTTATGACTGCTCACCCCAAGAGGATAGAGCAGTTACTTTCATTTTCTACATGGTTTGGCTAGGTCTTCTGCCCTTCCCAGACATTCAACTCTTTGTCCATCTCAAGGATAGACACCACTAAAGATTCCCTGGATGGTCACCAGCATGCTTATTAAAATGTGTGAGTATTTCAGATTTCTTGAAATCCGTGTCTTTGTATGAAAATGTTACTTTCATAGCTTGAACCTGGGGAGCAGAGTGCAAACAGATTCTTGCTGACTAGCTGTCCTAAGGGCAGCACACTGGCAAAATATAAAGTCCAGCAGAATCCCACACTCAGCTGAGAAAGCACAGGTGCAACATTTCTAGAGCTGTATCTGGATCAGTCATCAAAGGATCAAGTGTAGAAGTGGGTAAGAGGGGCATTAAAAGGGGATTTGAAGGTGATGAGAAAAAAGTCCATCCCTATGTGGACAGAGACACTGCAGGCATTGAAGCTACCCCTCCTCACCATCTCCGTCATCTGTCTGGGGAGCTTGTGGGCCAACAGAAGCTGCCTCACTTGAAACAAGCATCGAGATAAGATATGTGTTTGTACTTGATAGCGTTTGTTTAAGAAGACTGGCTCTCAGGCATCCAGTAATACAGCTGTTGTAAACGTGAAATACTACTTATTCTAAGCTAACTCTGTGGCAGGCTTTCCAATTTATTAGACATATAAAATTATTTGGAAGCTACTTCCTTTCTGAAATCTTGAACTTGCCATTCTGTGAATTATGCATGAGATGGTGAGGTTTGCTGGCAGAGTGGCCTGTTTCAGCCTAGGGCGAGTTTAGAGAGGAGAAAGCTAGGATTGTTGGTAGGTGGTGAAATCGGAAAATGGGAAGCTAGATTTTTGCTGGTTTAAGCATGAGAAAGTGGGTGTTTAATTATCTGCCCAACACAAGAGCAAATTAAATGGAGAAAGAGAAACCCAAAATTCAGGGAAAAAAAGAAAGGTACTGCTTTGAATCTTTTCTGATTCAGTACCCTCTGGTGTGGTCATAGATCATGAAACCACGTAGACCTAGGATAAGCAACATCTTGCTTTAACCATTTCTACTGCCAAATAACTTCAAATCTCATCATCAGTGAACTCTCCTCTTGGGGAATTTCTTATTCTTTTAAACATTATTCATTCTTTCGTTTCTTGTCCTTGTGCATGTGCGTGGGCACATTGTGCAACAGTGAGCAAGTGCAACTGTAGATAATACCTTGGAGTCAATTCTCTCCCTCCACCAAGTGAGTTCCAGGGACAGAAGTCAGGTCTTTGGCCTTCAGGTTTGGTGGCAAATGCTTCTGTGAATTCACTCTTCTTGCCAGATCAGGGCCGTTGAGGAATAGCATGTATTTTCAAGAAATGTTTTATGAAAAACAAGAAAGAAACCTTTATTATAAGACCTGGAACAGTGTGTTTTTTCAGCATGGTATAGGCTTGTCATGGGAGATTCCTGTCATATAAAAGTTTATATAATCACTGCAGAACTACAAAGCCATTATTTCAATTTTCAAATAAACATTTAATGACACACACGTAGTGATAGATTCTCCACCACTGTTATTCAGATCCAGTCTACTCTCCTGTTCTCTATAGCTCTTTAATATATGGCTCTCAGCCAATGAAGCATGGCACATTCAGTGGAATTACTTTCAAATATAAAATAACAGTGCGATTTGAAATTTTAATTTATTTTCTTTACTGAAAGCAAATTTTCGGATGTTGAGATGTGTTATGCAAATTCACAAGGACTGCTACCAAAGTCCTCAGAGAAAAGCTCTGCTGCACAGTTTCAAATGGCATTTTCAGTTCATGAATGACGCAAAACCAATTTGCTGGGACCTGTCTGTATCCTGGCTGAGATAGTTTCTTTTACTTTGAATCCATAGAATACAAACAAAGAACACAGTGCCCAAAATGTACCATAGATGTGAACCTCACTGGGTGTTTGGATAGGAGACAGGGCAAATTTGAACCATGCTGGTTTACAATTTCACCAACTCAAACCACTTTGTTTCAATATATCTGCTATAAACTATTGGCACAAAATAATATCCATAACATAGAATGGTAATGTTTTAACGCATCAAAGTGGTCTGAGAATGCAAACTCCATACACTTCTTAACAAGACTGTTGTTGAAAAGGACTGTTTTCCTGTGGTTGTCGCCTACACAAAATAGCAGAATGGTAACAAACTCGTAAATGTTTGCACAGATTAAATGAGATAATGCATGAAGAGCACTCAACACAATGCCTAACCTAAAGGAGGTGCTCAGTAAAGTATTATTATTACATCTTACATTCCTGCCAAACAGAGAAACTCCATTAACTGGAACATAACTATGATTTTTCCATTGGGACTTGAGATGATTTCAATAATTTATCCCTTGTCATCATCATCTAATGACTACAAAAGAAAGTCAACTCAGGATCATCTAGTTATTCTCTGTGGGTGAATTTCAGAGGGACAGGAGTCATACACGTGTCCCAAAGCTGAAAAAAAAATTTAATAAGATGCCTCCAGGTCTTATAACTTCAAATAAGTTCTTGGAAGTCCAGTGTGATCTGTGCTCTCTGCGTGAATTACGCTTTAAATCAAAAGATGCCATTCCTGGTCTTAATTTACATAGGAATTCATTTGGGACCATGAGACCTCCCAGCAGACTCCTGGATGAAGATATGATTTAATCTTTAAAATCAGGATGATAAAAATAAGCAGCCCTGACGAAAGTCCTGTAGAGGGCTGTGGGGCTAGAAGTCCAAGAGCAAGAATCACTTCCCCGCCTCTTTGCTTCCATAGCTTGTTTTACTTAATGATTTTTGAGATAGGTTCTCCCTGTATAACTCAGGCTTGGTTCAAACATTCAATCCTCCTGCCTCAGCCTCTCAAATGTTGCAATTACAGCCATGCACCACTACAATTTAGCATGTCCCAATAGTCACCACAATTGGGTGGCCAAATTAAGTAATACTTATGTCTATCAGTAACAAAAACAAACTAAAATGCCAGCCCACATATAAAATACAATAAAAGAATGTGTGATATGAAAAGTCAGACAGAAGTGGGGACCAGATGAGTTTTGATATTTTAGTAGACCACTAATTTGTAAGCTGATTTAAATTACATATTTTTTAAAATGAGTTTCAACAGTTGTACCCTGCATAGGTGAACAATACTGTTCCAAGAAGACAAGAACTATTAAATTAAAATATCAATGCCAGACATAAGTTGTCTCCTTATGAGTTATTGGGGAAAAAGACTTCAATAGTCTTTCTTAACTCTGGACTCTGAACTCTGCGATGCCTACCCACAAGCAAGACGCTCCCAGTATACTTATTATTTTTTTATTTTATTTTATTTTGCTTTTATGAGACAAGGTTTCTCTGTGTAACTTTGAACCCTGTCCTGGAACTAGCTCTTGTGGACCAGACTGGTCTTGAACTCACAGAGATCTGCCCACTTCTGCCTCCCAAGTGCTGGGATTAAAGGCATGCACCACCACCACCCAGCAATGCTCGAACTGTATAATAATGGCAAAACTATTTCTGGGCTAACCAACTGTTCTCTTCTATGGACTTAAGGCCTTCTATACCAAAAGATCACAAGTGAATCCCTCCTTGATGCTGGATGTAAATCCTAGGTTGATTTCTACAATAACTATGGAGCATTTATGTTGAAATGCAATAAGCAAATCAATAATTGAACTGAGGCTTAATATCTCCAAAACGTCAGTGAATGAGGATGAAGACATAAGTAGAAACTATGTGAACTCTCCCTGGAAGGATCTCAGCTACAAGGCCCTGTTTAGGAAGTGCCCTGTTTTAGGAAACACTGTTTTAGGGAATGCTGTAAGTATGTCATATACACATTGTCTACCCCTATTCATCTTTTAGACTGAGGAAAACAGCCCAGATAACTTTGGGCAAGAGATACATGCTCTATTGGGGGAGGGTGATGCATGTGAGCCGGTACAGGTCTACATTCTGGAATATCACTTTAACTATGTTAAGGTGTGTTACATGTGTCTATGCTGCATTTATTTAACGATGTGAGGGAGTGTTACATTTGCTTGTGCTGCATTTGTTTAATTATGTAAGATGTGCCACATTTGTTTCACTTTGCCTGCCTAAGACACCTGATTGGTCTAATAAAATGCTAAATGGCCAATAGCTAGGCAGAAGAGGGTTAGGTGGGACAGGGGACAGAAAGAACAAGTAGGAGGAGAAAGCTAGGCTTGAGAAAAGAGAACAGAGGGAGACAGAGAATGATAAACCCAGGACCAGAACCCACTTAAGCAGCCACCAACCAGCTAGACCAAGCAGGACATACAGAAGAAAAGAAAGGTAAAAAGCCCTGCGGCAAAACATAAGAGAAACGGATTAAAATAAGAGCTAAGCAAAGGCTGAGCATTCAAAACTAATAATAAGTCTCTGCGTCATGATTTAGGAGTTGGTGGGTGGCCAAAAAGGAAAATTCTGCTACACCTACATGTGTGTGCATGGGATAAGGAGAATGAAGATTGATGTTGGGCATCTTACTTGATTACTACCACTTTATTTATGGATGCAGGGTCTCTCACTGAACCCAGGAATCCCATTTTGGCTAATCTAGCCATCCAGTTTTCTGCCGTGATCTCTTGTCTCTGTCTCCTTAATGCTGAGATCTCAGGCAGGCTGCTGTACCCACCCAGGTTTTTCCCAGCTCTGGGTATGTAAGACTCCGTGCTCATACTTACATAGTTAGTGCTTTGCCTACAAAGCCATCTCCCCATTCCTAAATGAGATATTGTAGACCATCTAAGTCATTTTCAAAAGAATAGTTTCAGTTTCTAGTGTTTAACTTTTCCTCTGTGTATTTAAAATGTCAACTTTACAAGCACCTTGCTATTCAACTTCAAATAAATGAATGTAGATCATCTATCACAAGAGAAGACAAGCATAAAAATCATGGCATATGGGGAATAGAAGGAGAAATGTAATGTTTTTAGACTTTCTAAGGCTACTCAAGCTATCTTTGCCTCCAAACAGAACTTTCTCCCTGTTGTGTATGTCTATGACTTTAAACAGTGTGAGTTTTCAAAAAAAGGTGGCCTTGCCCTTTTAGAGCCATAATCTCCTTGTCTTTCTTATAAAACCTATGGAAATTATATCCACAGCATGGGTGACTCAAATATGATAAAAATCAAGAGAATTACCAAAATAGCCAATATAAGCTGTGGTGATATAATGCTTCTTTTGGGGGGAGGGGAGGGGCAGTCCAAGACAGGCTTTCTCTGTGTAGCTTTGGAGCCTATCCTGGAACTCCCTTTGTAGACCAGACTAGCCTCGAACTCAGAGAGACCCACCTGCCTCTGCCTCCCAAGAGCTGGTATTAAAGACGAGTGCCACCATAGCCCAGCTAATGCTTCTTTATTAATACATTCAATAGTAAAATCTAACAAGTACCAATGACAACTATATTTTTAATCATCTCTTTTATTTTTGAGGTGAGGAGTACACTTATCGGTAGGTATGAGGACAAGTATTTACAATGCAGTTAGTAACTGTGCTGCTTTAATGAAGTGGTAGTTACGTGATCTTCATGATCCCTGATTTCCCTACCCCCGGGTAGTTGGGTGGGTAGGTTTCCAGGACCATGGCATGATTTAGGCTCACAACCTACTCAAAAGACATGCGTGCCATCACCGCATCATTGGTGCCATGCTGGTCTTTTTTGTGGTTCATAGGTGTCATAGCTGGATTGTTTTCTTTCTTTTAGAAGCATTCACGGTACCTTCTGGTACCGTGAATATTAGTCCTCAGGTCGGAGGCTTTCAGATCAGTTCCTGCTTAGGGACCTCTGAGTCTGGTGTCTGAAGTGAGTGGTCATGAGGGGGGTAGATGCTCTTCTAAAGCTTTTTATTTTTTATTTTGTAACCTAGTTTCACATTGCCGAGATCGCTTATATTGTTAAATATACCTGTCATTCAATTATTGGGGGAGGGAAACCCCACAAAGACAAGCTCTATGATGTTTCTAGGCAATGGCTTGAACTCTAGTCTTCGATACAAATGTCCTGACCCACCACCCTGTTCTGTCTTTCTTTCCCTCCATGAAAACTTCCCTTTCTCCTCTGGGTATCCCTTTGTTTGGAAAGAACTCTTCCCCTGAGCACTGAATGGCCCCCAGGGGAGGCTGCCAACTAAGTCTCATTCAGGACTGGCCCATAATTCTGACACATGTAAATAAATTGACGCTGAGCATCTCTGGCCATGCATGAAGAAAGGAAGGACCGCGTTTACAGAGCAGTGCTAAGGCTGTGGAGATGGTCCACCAGGGGAGGGAGGGGAGCTCACAGCCACAGGTGACTGGGCGGTGGGTGAGGACAGTTCCCACAATACTTCCCTTGAGCCAAGACCAAAAGCCAAGCATGGTGGAGGCCTCTGTAGGCAGAACTCATTGCCATGTTGCTATGGCAATTCTTCCTCCAGCTCAGGGGCTGCCTCTCTCTCCAGCAAAGCTCAGTGTCCAAAACCAGAGGGGTGAGAGTGGTGGAGGGTAAGTTAGTGCTTCTGAAGCCAAGCTCAAAAGAATTCTACTGAGAGAAGACCCCCTTCTGTTGTGTGTGTGTGTGTGTGTGTGTGTGTGTGTGTGTGTGTGTGTGTGTGTGTGTGTTCACATCAGAGAAGGAGGAATAAAGTGCATTTTCTCTGCTCTGTGCTATAACAAGACCATAGCTCTAACTAATTCATTGCAAACTCCCATTTCTTCCCAAATAATAATAACTAATTCAGGTATCTCTTGATTGAGGAAATCTCATTTGTAGTGGAATGTGAGCATACTTAACGTGAATACCTCGTCTGCACTCATGAAAACACCACATACACACCTTGTGCTATATTCTCTAAACAAACAACAGATTGCATTGCTGCTGTTCTGAATTTTATGCCAGGAAAAAAAAAAAGAAAAAAAAAAACAGGGATAAATGAAAAAACCTTCATCAAGATTTGAACCAAAGGCATGCTTCTACAAAGTTTATGCTGCATGATTATGAACAATTCATGAATGTTCATTGAAAACGATGCCTACGAAGATTCAGGAAAAATTGTGAAGCAGCCCAGCTTTCTGGGGAAGGACCACTTGTAATAGGGAGTCAGATTTACCATCTGCATGGCACATCCACAAATGCTAGGCCAGCATTCTCTGTGAAGTTCCTCGTGGCCCCCATTGTACAGATGGACAGCTAGAGAGAAAAAGAGAGGTGATACAATGCCTCTCCCACTACTCATTACAGGGTCCACATAAGCAATAAGCTCCCTCTATTTATTGCAAATGACCTTTCAAGGAAAATCAGCAGACTAGGCACAGCAGCTCACACCTGTTACCCCAGAATTAGGTTAGCATCATTTGGAAGGGAGATGGAAGTCTGAAGTGAGGGATTAAATTGGGAGGCAGAAGCAGGAGGTTCACCACAAAATTTCAGGCCAGCTTGTGGTACAAGAATATTCCACACCAGCCAAGGTTATAAGGTAATAAATACCTTGTCTCAAGCAGCCAAACAACAAACAAACAAATGAGCCTTTTAACCTCTGCAAGGTCACAGAAACAGAATTCAGGATATTAGAAGTTTATGCCAGCCAGTTTTCAGCTACTGTGACCACCACCAGATGCATAATCACAGCATACTTCCTTTTCCTTCCTTGAGCAAGTCAACTAGAAATGTACAATGCTGTACACTTAAGCATCACCCTCTTAAGCAGTAGTCATCCTAAACACACGACTCAAGGAGCTAAGTCTCTGTTGCATTGTGGCAGCATCTTAATGATCTATTGAAAGTAAAATGAGATGAAGGTACTCAAAATCCATTTTTTTTCCTCAAAATGAAAAAGTACAGCCATCCCATAGAATTAAAAATGAAAGCCTGTCCATTCATCAGCTCTAATGGCATTACTGGAATATGTAATTACTCTATACATGACCCCAGGCAAGTGATTTTAATCTGCTTATACCTCATTTTTCTCATCTTTAAAATGGGGGCATAATTAGTACCAGTGTCTCAATCCAAGTGATTTTGATGATTGATTCCTTGGCCCAGCACAAGACCTCAGTCAATATTAAGCATTCTCATCCTAGCTCAGACACCTTCTCTCAAACGCAGGGTGAGGAGATCTCTGCCTTACACACTGAAACACACACAGATGCTATCAAATTACTGAGTCTTGATAACTGCATCCTCATAATATTTTTAAGCATCCATTTTTCATAATTTATAACCCCACTGTAAAATTTCTAAAATAATGACACCACTCTGTGCCCTAAGGTGACTGTGCTGCAGTGGTTGGGTAAACTAAAGTGGAGAAACCATATGCAGGGAAGGGCCCAGGTTGCACTAGGGCATAGATTCTAACATTGGGGCATAGACTGGGCAGCTGGGCAGGCAGCATCAGCCTGGCAGCTATGCCTGAAGTAGCTCCTCTGAATAAAGATTTCCAGCTGACTGCACATCTAAGTGGCAGGGTCACGAATGGCCGCAGGGTCTGAGAGGCAAGAATGTGTCTAAAATCTAAGAGGAGCCTTTACTCCAGAAAAGCACGAAGAGGAAGACTCGCCCCACCAGTCTCCCGAGACACAGACACAGATTCTAGCAAAGATAATTCCGCCCCCCTCAAAGCCGTCATCTTTGAAGAACAGAGGATGGTTGCCTGTTATAAAGAATTTCATAATTCAATTAGTGCATTCATTTGCAAGGCTCGTGGTATATCATGATTTCACCATGTAATTATTCCCAAAGGGGGGAAAAAATCAAAATTCATCTCCATGAATAATTGACAAATATGATGCAATCAAACTGTCTGTGACAAGTGTCATCATGAAGTACGAGGCAAAACAAAAAAAGTCAGAAGAAAACTGAGATATCTAATTCACCATTCCATTGTATGAAGACAATGAGATCAAGGGAGATTTGTTCACTGGTCCAATGGTGTCACAACTTGTCCCACTATCTTGGAATGCAACAACACAGTACTGTATAATTACATTGCAAAACTATATATCACCACCTTAGACTCATAATTCAAGGATTCTCTCAAGGCTGGACCCATGGCTCAGTAGTTAAGAGCAGTGGCTCTCTTCTGGGTGATCTAGGTTCAGTTTCTAGCACCCACAGGATGGCTCCCTACTGTCTATAACTGCAGTTTCAGGCAATCAAATTTTCTCTCTTGACCTCCTTGGCTGCTACATGCAAAGACGCACATACAGACAAAACACACATGTATGCAAAATAAAGTATTTTAATAGTAAACATCAATAGCATCAATAATCTTGATTCCGCTGTTCCTAGGTCATAAAATGCCTCTTTCTATCTACAAATCTTCCCAAACTTTTGCTCTGCTCCATGGAAATCAGACAAAGACAGCCAAATATGACAAAGGTTCTCCACCCACCTTCCAAAAGTTTCATGCCAATACAAGACACCCTTTTAGCCTATGAAATCCACCCACCTTTCAAATCTTTGACTCCCTATAGAAGCAAAAGTAACAGTATTTGGTCTCCTTGCTATATCAAGAATACTCATAAATAACCTTTGGTTTGGACATGGTGGAATTTGAATATGAATGTGTTATTTAAAATTCTTATTCACTGAATAGCATTTTTTAAAAAATAGATTTTAGAGGCTAGCAGCTACAAAACAACTTAACAGCTATCTCTATATGAGCTGTCTGAGCTGAAGCAGTACAGAGCTCATACATGATTCAAACTCTACCTTCCTGTTATGGCTACCAGCAATATTCAAAATACCAGGAACTTGCTCATCCTGTGTCCTTGAGTTGCACCCTGTACAGAAATCCATACTAACCCATTTCATGAATATATTTTGAATGAAGTATAAACGTGTGTGCCAGCACTGGAAACTTGGAGGGAGCACTATACCTTTTGCTATCCTGACTAGTGCACCTTGTGCTAGCACTTGCTCTCAGTAAGAAAAGAGATAGCTAATGTAAACTCACTGGAAATAGTTGACTTAACACATGATTTTCCCAATTTAAGTTTCACTAACTTGGGATGTTTTAACTCATTCATGGAGACTAAAGTAGGCATGGAGACACACACAGATAATTATTGATAAAAATCCCATGTTAAATGCTATGACAAAAAGAGAATAGAAAGCTCACGGTGCACAGAGTGGGGTTGGATTAGCTCTGCTTAGGGTATGTAAGAGGGCTCAGGGAGGGTGTATCGTTAAATCTATGCCCCCAAGAACTTCTGCTGTGTGCAGAGACGAGAAGCCAGGAAGAGTGAAAAATATGAACAAAGGCCTACTCAGAAGTCCTGTTGGGTTCAGAGCTAAAGTAATAATTAAAGAAGAATATACAACAGTGCCGTGTGGTTTGCCAACTGATAAAATCAAGAGATCATTTTCCACCTACTAAACTTTCCCACTGGAAATCTGCACGAGAAAGACCACAATGGATGTCAGTAGATATTAAAAGTATTCAGAAGCTACTGGATCCTAAAGTCTGTATTTTTAAAATATTACTTAATGAGCACATATTTATATAACAGCTCCTTATTCAAGTCCCACTAAGACAAAAGGAAATTAGTGAAGGCTATCTACTCACATATCTGCCGTAGCAAAGGGACAGCTCTTGTCTGTCACTTATATTTTGTGAATACCACCACTCCTACACTGTTATATTGCAGCTCTTCCCAAGGGCTCCAACCAAGAGAAATTGTCCTTTAATATGGTAAGTGATGAGTTGAACACTGGCTTGTAAAGATTTTGTTGACATTTTTGAAGAGCCGGCATTCAACAATGGTCATCTCTTCAGTCTCTTCAGTCAGCTGACTCAGCCATTACCTGTATCCTGATCACTAACCCAAAAATGACTCCTATTGTTTCCTTTTATTTTGCAACACTTTTTAAAGGAACCAATTTCCAAATTGGTTTAGTGTGCGTTCGTACATGCATGAGTGAGTACGTGTGTGTGTGTGTGTGTGTGTGTGTGTGTGTGTGAGAGAGAGAGAGAGAGAGAGAGAGAGAGTCAGAAAACAACTTGTCTAAGTCTTATACTTCTGGGTTGGTTTCAAGGATCAAGCTTAAGTTATCTCTGTTGGCTGTAAGTTCTCTTACCTGATGGCTCTCGCCAAACTAATTTTTTCTGCTCCAGAACCTAAGTAACTTAACAGTAAAAGCACCCTTCCTTTTGAAGCAACACACCCAATGTGAATTGAAATGGGGCCATGCATTAGTTACTCATGAATAGTGACTGACAGGTATATCACCATCTGGGATTGTTGTAATACTTACTCCAAAACAGATGGGAGAGAACTTCAGGATGGTTCATGATATTATCACAGCCTAGCTTAGTGCACACAGGCATGGCATACATTGGTCTATCTGGCTTCATGTGGTCCAGAGAACATCAGAAGCACATTTGATGAGAATTGCTGCCCCTTGACCCAAAAAACTGGTGTAAGAATTTAAGTATCAGAGTAGTAGAGATATGGTCAGCAAGGGATTTCAAAATTAATGAAGAAAAATGCTGTAATAGTACAAGATACATGGCAGTTACTTCAAGTAAAGGAAGCCACAGCTATTCCCAAAGAACGGTCAACAGATAGACTGAGTCTAACTCCTTGGACTGTAACCCAATCTAAAAAGAAAGAGTCCAGGTCATTTGGGATGTGCACTAGCCATTGTTCCAGTAGCCTGCCTAAAGATCCTTTAATCAGGTTTGAACTTGGAAGACTTAGGAGTTTTCAAATCTGCTAGTTTAAGTGTGGTATATACATGTGTAATCCCAGCACTGGGGAAGTAGAAGCATCAAGGAGTGAATTTAAGACTTGGGTTATATAGTCACACAACACTAAGAACTGGGACTATAGCTTGGTGACAGCACCTCAGTCTATCATATGCAAAAGCCTGCTGGGTAATTAACTAATTAATTAACTTGGGAAAACCTTTGGAGTTCAAGAAAATGATGCAACCAAATTGAGCTTAGCTCAGCATTAATGTGAATTGAGTACCCAGGAAAACCACACACTCATCCCAGATGCTGGTGGAAATACTGTTGGGTTTGTGTAACAGTGTCCTGCTCAGTTTATCCTGGAGGGGGTTTGTCTTAGTCAGGGTTTCTATTGCTGCAACAAAACACCATGGCCAGAGACAACCTGGGGAAGAAAGGGTTTGTTTGGCTCCCACTTCCACATCACTGTTGAGCACTCAAACTCAGGACAGAAACTCAAACAGAGCAGAATCCTAGAGGCAGGAGCAGAGGCCATGGAGGGTGCTGCTTACTGCCTTGCTTCCCACAGCTTGCACAGCCTGCTTTCTGATAGAGCCCGGGACCAACAGCCTAGGGATGACACCACCCACAATGGGCTGGGCCTTCCCCTATCAATCACTAATTAAGAAAATGCCTTACAGCTGGATCTCATCCAGGCATTTCCTCAGCTGAGGCTCCTTCCTCTGATGACTCTAGGTTGTGTCAAGTTCACACACAAAACCAGCCAGTGCAGGGTTGTTTGCTTGATTTCGGGAAATATGACTTTTTCTCTGGAGTTCTGTTTTCAGGTCTGCCCACGGATCCAGGGCTTTGCAGTTTCATACATCTACTGTCATGCATTTGGATGGCTAGGGATCTGATAGAATTACCATAATCCTGACACTCTGGATGGCAGAGCCTGGATAAACTGAGACGAACCACCTGAAACACAATGAGTGGCAGCCCTTCTCTAAGACGTGCTTGCTGAGCAACAGTGATACTGTGGTGACCCCACTAGGCTCTCCCCATAAAGTCTATTGCAAAACTAATAATAGCCACAAGCAAAAGGCAAAAGAAAGCATCAGAACCTAAATATCTTTCTCTCTGCCAGGAGGACAGACTGCCGATCTGCAGGGACTAAGGAAAGCCAGGAGCCCCTCTCCAGACAGGTCAGACCATGAAAATAGCAATCATGCTTGCACTTCTAAAGGATAAATATTTAAAGTGTCGATGTCCCTGTTGGCTTCAGGTTTCCTTTTTCTTCTTACCTCCATCTCCTTGAAGAAAAGCCATGCCGGCAGGTCTCATAACTATTTCAACCACCTACAAAAGTCAGAAAGTATCTGTGTGCATTGAACATCTGTTTAGGTTAGTATGAAATCTCCTTTTATTAAACTGTACAGATGAAGTCAAGTAGAGGCACAAGTGCCCGTACCTCATGTAGGGAGAAACTGTGGGAGCCCCAGTGAGAAACAAACTCGATTGCACCAAGATAGAACTGAGAAGGAAAACGAAAGTGAGGGCTCTGCTGACAAAGGGGCGGGGCTGCCTTGTAGCTAAGGCTGTAACTTCCAACCATCCAGGAAGGTAGTAGGAAAAATGGTACCCAGAGCCTGAGCTAGGGATGGTGAAGGGAGGGTATACAAGTCACCAGCAGACTCTTTTTTTTTTTTTCTTTTTTTTTTTTTTTTTTGAAACTCTCCTTATATAGCACAAGAGGACCCTGAAGGTGAAGAGCAACACTCCATTAAAAAAAAAAAATTACTGAAACATCTCAAGGCAAGGGTAAAAAAAAAAATCCATATCCCAAAATAATCCAGTTTTAGAATAGAGTCATTTGCTCCATCGTTTATTTTATAAATAAGGAAACTGAGACTCATGGTGGAGCTGGGCGTGGTTGAAAGCTAACAGAGCTCCTGGAGGGACTGCTTTGCCACTGTGTAAATTCCCACAAACTTTCCCTTTTAAAATTAAAAGGACATGTAGCTTTTATCATAGTAGAGGGTCTCTGCAAGTGGGCTCTATGACTAGCATTCCTTTTCCAGTTTGGGAGTCCAGGAGTTGACAGGGAGATGAAGAGTATTACTAAGTCATTAAGCCAATAAAGGTATAAACAAGTCACTTCCCAGGAAGGAAATAACCCAGGGGGTAGTTTTTAGTTGTTTCTGTTTTTTTCTTTCTTTCTTTCTTCCTTTACTCTTTGGGGGCCTGCCACCCAGCTCGCAAAGACTTATTCCTACTCATGAATGCTTGGCCTTCACTTGGCTTGTTTCTAGCCAGCTTTACTAACTTAAATTATCCCGTTTCTCTTTAACTATGTTTTGTCTGTACTTTTTACCTTTCTTTGTTCAATATATCATTCTTTCCTTCTTCCTCTAGGCCTGGCTGTGTGCCTGGTCCCTGAAGATCTCCTCTCCTCTTTTCCTCTCTTCTCCCTCTCCCTAGATTTCTCCTCCCATTTATTCTCTCTGCCCACCAGCCCTATCTGTTAGCTATTGGCTGTTCAGCTCTTTATTAGACCAACCAGGTGTTTTAGGCAGGCAAAGTAACACAGCATTACAGAGTTAAACAAATGTAGCATAAAAGAATGCAACATACCTTCGCACTATTAAACAAATATTCCACAGCATAAGCAATGTAACACATATTAAACTAATATTCCACAGCAATGGTCTGGGGAATGGGGATACCTACTATTGAGGTTTAATAAGGATCAGGAGAAACAAATAGGCCGAACAGATGTTTATTCAGGGAGAAATAACTTACAACATAGACAGATGAACACCAGCAGGTTCCTGGTCCCAAGGATGCCTCCAGATGTTTTCCTGTCCCCGTGCTGCAAGCAAGAGAGCTCTGGGAGCTCCTTCCTCAGACTTAGTTCCCCCAGGTAATGTCTGCCCCTATCCCCACCCCCAGTGGGCGTGGTCTGTGCCACAGGTGCAGACAAAGTGAATATCTCACTACAACCTACTACAGAGTTCTCCACATGTGGAAATAGGGAAGTAGGTTATCCACCAATTTCTCTGTGACTGGGTGTGTGATTTCCCTACAAAGAGCTAATTCAAGCCATTCCAGGCCTTCGCTGCAGGTGAGCTGAACTGACAACACTGCCTTCAAAAGTAAGACTCCCCCAAAACGTTAGGAATGTTGGAGATGCTGACAGCTGAAAAATAAGCATGTAGGAGGCACTGATAAATACCAGCAAAACCAGCTCAAACATGCTTTTAGTTGTGATTATCCATTTAGCTAGGTTTCTGTCCACTTTAAAGTGAGGATAAGGAGTAAGTAGAGAACTTGCATCCCTCTTGTTTGTTGTTTCACGCAGTTCTTCATAGGCACCATGTGGCAGCATGTACAGACTCTTCCCCAGTAACCCAGGCTTGCCCTCATTCACTCTTGCTACCTCCACACCATATAACGCTACCACTGGCCGGATATTAACATAATGCACTTTACAGCCCAAAGCACCTCCTACTTGTCAATTTGTCATTATGCTGCCCAAAACACTATTCACGTTGATGTGAACTTTTTATTTGTTTCGGGTCTAAAAGACAAAGGCAAACTAGAACAAAAACAGGAAGTATGTTGGACTTAAGTGTAGTAGATGTTCCTACTCAATGCACCCACGGTACTAGACAGACACAAAGAAAGAGACAGAAAACGATGGTCCCCACACTCACCTTCATGAGGCCCAAGGACATGAAACATGCAGGGGCCAACTCACCGAAGAAGTCACAGAAGGGGGGGGGGGGGTACCGAAACGCACCGCAAGAGTGAAGAGAAGTCTGAAAGGGTACAGAGAGTGAAAGTCGTCCCATGTAGGATCTATC
Organism: Phodopus roborovskii; assembly: GCF_943737965.1. NCBI lineage: Eukaryota > Metazoa > Chordata > Mammalia > Rodentia > Cricetidae > Phodopus > Phodopus roborovskii. The sequence goes on along the minus strand of NW_026126567.1, from coordinate 20,984,784 downwards.
AATGCACCGCCATCAACAAAAGGCAAAGATCGCCCCCCCCCAAAAAAAATGCACAGCGATGGAAAAAATACACCCTGATTCATGTGGCTTGAGACTGATGACAGCACAGAATCCATGAGCCCTATATCTAGGCACCAGATGTTGCAGGTTACCCTACTCAGGCACCACCTTCCAGGAGGGGATGAGAAGATGCAGCACCAATGTCTCAGGAACTGAGAGTCAGTGAGTAGCAGCGCATGCTGCAGACTCATTTATTAAGGAAGTTAGGCCTGCCTTTATATCCCCTCCCAAGGTTCTATTGGCTCAGGCGCTGACTCTAATGTGTTGTCCTTTCCTCATTGGTGCCTCTGGGTCAGGTGTCTCTGAGCGTTGAGGCAGGCTTGGTGGCTTGACTCAGGAAAGTGCCTACAGAGCATGGCCGCAGTTTCTCTTACATTGGTTCGCTTCTAAACAGACACAGATGCATTCCAAATGTGTGAATATGATAGTGTTGTAAATTAACGAGGCATCATAAGGTTGAATTGATACTACAGCACACATCTCAGAATTGGAAAGTGAGAAATAATCTTCATTGTTTTTGTTAGAGTATCAAAGAGATCTATAAGAGCGTATCATATCATTCTTACAAATGAGGAAGTATGTCTTGCGGAGAAAGAAATCTGTGTCTCAAATAAAGCCTCACACAGTCTATGGAAGTTGATTTCTAGAGAGCTAAATTTGAAGTCATTTTAAAATACGAATCTCTGACAAGAACTTGGCGTACAACCTATCACCCCAGAAAGAAAAAAGAAAGTCTGTACAGTCCTTTTAAAAGGACTTGGATTTCTTCAAAGCCCTGAAAAATGTTACCATTTAGTAATGACATTCTCCATCCATTTGACCTCATCTTGACACACTGAATTGCTCTGAACAGCTGTGGCCAGATACATAAGTTCTACATCTTAACTCTCGATTCTCTAATGTGTTCAAAAAATGCACATTTAAAGAATGCCAAAGATAGAACCAGAAATAACAACAACAACAAAAAGCAGAGCCATAGATAATTGTAAAATCTACATCTACCAGGCAAAGCCGTTGCCAACACTTGGTCACATATTTTGATAATGTTCCTGGTGGAGATAGCTCAGTCTTAAGCATATGCCACTCTTCTTACCTGACCCCATGAATTCAAAGATGATGCTTGGGGCCTGAACTGCTCTCACATACAAAATTCTAATTTTTATAATTTTATTTTATGAGTGTGGGTGTTCTGTCTGAATATATGTCTGTGTATTGAATGTGGACAGTGCCCATGGAGACCAGAAGAGGATGGCAGAGCCTAACTGGAATTACAGAAGTTTGTGAACACATGTGGGTGCTGGGATTCAAACCTGGGTCCTCTGAAAGAGAAGCCAGTGCTTTTAAACATCAAGCCAGCTCTCCAGGCCCCCTCGAGCTATTTTTTAAGAGAACACGATATTCCTACTTTCGAGACTCTCCTACTCTTGGAAGTTACTGTTCTCACTATCCCTCAATAAGCCTATCTTACCTCTGCTTTTAAAACTTAAGGGCAGGAAGGGGTACTTTGGCGTTGCCCGCCTACCAACTACATTGTAATATGATTAATTATGAGAAATACAAGGTCTAGAGGTATTATTTTAAGGAAGCTAAGAAAGTTTATTTTAAGGTAACTGAGAAAGACTCTATACAACTAATTTTCATGCATGTGTTATCTTTGCCACTTGTGTAACACTACACTTTAACACTTGGGTGACTCGGCTTGACCAAAGTGGAAGACAGCAACAGACTTTGTAATCACACAGTTTTTAGTGATTCTCCATGGTTTTCAACCTTGCCCACATATTAGAATTACCCGGAAAACTATTAGAAAAGACAGTTCCAAGACCTGACCTGGCAGCTCTGAGAGTAAACCACGGAATGATAAGATTTTAATGTCCCAACAGAGTTAAGAATTAGCACATATTTTTGGTAGGAAAAAGCAGTAGGATACTGTTAGTAGAAACGATTGAGTAACTTCCTAATAAGTCATGTTCTAAATATATAATTATCTGTAAAGTTGAGCATTTTATTGTACAAATAGATAATATATTGACTTAATCATTAGTCAACAAGCATTCATTGGGTACCTACTATGTGCCAAATATGATTAGTATCGTGTGTGCAAAAATTAATAAGGCATAGTCATTGACCCCATGTGCTGGAGGGAAAAATGCATTTGTTTAATTGGATAATTGGTATGCACTGCCATAATTATTTTAAGAGGTTAAGATGTATATGAAATACACAAGAAAGGAAGTCACTGATTCTACCTAAGAAAGTCAGAAAGGGCTCCATAGAGAAAGTAAAAATCAATTAGAAATTGAAGTTTAGTTTGTGAAGAACATAGCAAAAGGAACTGCTGTAATTTTTTTCTTTAAAAAACAAAGTTTTCTATGAGCAAAAGAATTGAACAGATTCCTAAAGGAGATATACAAATTACTAATAGGTCCATAGAAATATTTCCAACATTATTAATAATTGAGAAAAGTCAAATCCAAACTATAATGAATTATCACTTTGGTAGTGGCTGCTATAAAAACTAAATCAATAGAATAATAATTGTTGAAGGGAATATAATGCAATCATGAACCTGTGCAACATTGTTGGGAATCTACATGGTACAGTCACTATGGAAAACAGCCCAGTGACTTCTCAATCAATTAAAAAGGGAATTACACAAGGTCCAGCAAATGTGCAGTTCCAATTTTTCTATTTACCCAAGAGTGAACTTAAATGGACAAATTATTCACATGAAAATAAAGTAATAATAAACAAATGGGAAATCTTTTATGTCAAAGATCCTCACACACACACAGTCACTGGGATCCAGTAACATGCCACAAACCACACAATGAGGGGTAAGAAGTAATTAGGTCATTTCTTTGTATTATAAAAGAATGCCCAGTTGTTTGTTTGTTTGTTTTCATTCAGTTTTCTCATACCAAAATTCAAATTTCTTAAGCTCAAAATTCTTGAAGAATGGGCACAGTGGCACAAACCCGAGTCCTAGCAATCAAGAAGTTGAGGTGGTAGACCTCAAGTTCAAATCCCAAATCTGTATTTCGTAAGGAGACTGTCTCAAAAACAAAAATAGCCCTCAGGAAAGCAACAGTCAGGAAACTAAAATGTTTGTGGATAAGTGTGTGTGTGTGTGTGTGAGAGAGAGAGGGGGGGGGGAGAGCACAATGTGTGCTTTGGTGTCAGTAAAACAAATGCTCTTTTGAAAAAAAGAGTAGGTTGGAGTAATAGAGTGAATTTATATTGAATTCTCTTAGATTTTCTAGTCCTTTTGATGATATGTATTTGGTTGGAAAAAGCACTCAGTAGACTGCTATACATTAGAGAAGAAAACACTACTTCAACATACTTCAGAAACCTTCTGGCCTTTTCTCTATAATGGGACAGGATGACATTCCAGGGGGAAAAAATCAAGGTGCAGAAGGCCTGGGTTATCCCACAGCAGGTCCTGGGTGTGAATCAGGGGCAGAATCTTGAAAAGCTACGAACAAACTGAGAAGGAAACATGAAGGAAGGAGGCTCAAGGGCAAATGGGACACTTTGGTTAAAAACTAACAAAACTGGAAAGTAGTGGGTGATAGTTAACAGAAAGATATGCCTTAAAGAGCTCAGGAAAGATGGCACCTAACAGCAAGTCCTAGCAATTAGTAACTAAGAGGTGAGAAGTTAATGAAGGGCTTCACTAGAGCATAAAACATAAACAGATTGTTGTGGAGATGTGATGTGGAGAGAATAGAAAACCCCATATAATAAACCCTTTGGAAGAAGTTTGGTGGGAAAAGAATAGGGCAATGTTTTGAAGGGTTTTCTGTTGAATTTTAAAAGCAAACATATAAACTGAGAGTGGCCTGTGTGTGTGCATGCATCTCTTTGTTGTAATGACACTTAATCCTGGACACATTGTTTTTATGTTTAGCAAACTGTTTCAAATTTCTTGGATTCTGAACCCCTTAAACATTTCCCAGTGTGTGAGAGAGTCTTCCTGGGCGGTTCCTCACAATCCCAGGACCTTAATGTCTATTAGACTTATGTAAGGATTATTAAATTATCTCGTCCCCTGTCCCAGTTATCCAATGTGACATTTTTCAACATTCATTAATCATCAGTACCTTCATTTCAAGGTCTTTTGGTTTTGTCTTGCCCAGGTAACCCTTGGGAATGTGTACCTGGCCCTTTGTCAGCCACACCCTTCCACAAACAGCCTTTCCAGTTATGGTTACATGCCATCTGCTCAAGGGGGGTGGAGGGAAGTGCCCTTGTTTTAAGGATATAGGAAGAAATTTAATTAACAGAGGCAAATTTCTTACAAAAAGGCTAAGCGCTGTGAAAGTTCCATGCTTCTTGTATATGAATTTTCATTTTATTCTGAAGGGGAAACAGGGTTCGTGCTGGTCTTTTCTGTTGTCCACATCCATTCTAAACCTTGGCTACCAATGCAAGTCTTCTGGTCTATCGATGCCATTTCTTCAGACTCTTGTTGCAACCACAGCACAGAACTTACAGAGGAAGCTATTAGCACATTTGTGTTGCGAGCTAACCATCTGCTTCCAACAGAGCTAGGGGTTCATGACTCAGTTACCTGTTTAAACTCATGCACACACACACACACACACACACACACACACACACACACACACACACACACTTTATTGGACTTCAGAATCTGGAATGAGAAATGAACATGCTTCAAAAAATTTCTTCACCATTTTTCTCCTACTGAGGATAGTAAAGTGTATGATCTAGCAAGGAGCCCCCAAACATTCCCCTCATCAATAACATGGCTGAGTAATTAATTGAGGGTCTGGACTCAAATCTTCAGAAATTTAGAGTGTTGCCCCCCCCAAGTATAGAATGTTTATTTTTTAAAAGTGGCATATAAATTATATAAATATACTGACAAATCTTAAAGTCTAGACGCTGTGATTATATGAAAAGGCCATTCTGGGTAACCAGTTAAGCCTATGAAAAGTTTGTAAAAATATTTTATATTTTACTATTAAGTGCATAAATGATTTGCCTGCATATATGTAAATGTACCACATGTATGCAGTGTCTGAGGAGTCCGGAACAAAGGCATTAACTTTCTGGGAAAGGAGATGACAGTCATTGTGGCTGCCATAGAGGAAGCTTAGTGGTCCTTTGCAAAGTGGAAAGTACTCATAACTGCTGAGCTGCCTCTCTAACCCTCCCCACAAATGCCTCTCAATGACATACACAGAGTTGTAGGTTCGTCCACCTATGACAGAAAGTGAATCAAGAAAATGCCTAGGCAATCCAACACTCTTCTCTGAATGACTACTACATGATTCTATGTCTCTGGTCTTTTCTCCCCTTTATTGGAAGACCATCCTAAAAAGCTGAGATACATTGGGATTTCTGGATTTTCAGCATATACCCTCCTTACCACTTACCCATCCATATACCTCGCTTCACAGCCCTGCTTTAGATAATTTCCCTGAAAGCCATTCACATTCATGTCCACCTAGCAAATGGATTTTTGAAGCATAAAAATTCCCTCCACCAACATCTACACAACTAAAACTTAATTGCCCATGAAACTCTTCCCAGAGTATGTTTCCGTTGGCAACTACCTGCCCCACAGCTCGGGCCCCAGACTGAATTCCATTTTTTTTTTTAAATCAACAAAACTCATCCAATAGAAGTTTCCAGGCACTGATAACCCCAGCTCAGCTGGTGGAGTGGCATGCAGGTGACCTGACATCAGATGCTGGGAGAACAAAGCCGAGTATCATTGCATACTGCTACGGGAAAATCTCCATGGGTTCCGGCTGAGAAGATGGGCAAATAAATGAATATGGGGATCTGTCCCTTTAGATGACCCCAGTTTATCCACACAAGAGAACTTCTCCATACCTTAGCATGCTCTGCAGGTAGGGACTTCCTCCAGACCAGTCTCTCACTTCAGCCTTTCTAGTCTTCATCTTGCTCTTCCCTCTGTCTCTACCTTAGCATGCTAGCACTCTCTGCTCTTCTATTCTCTCTCTCTATCTGTGTGACCCTTTTATTGCGTGACTGAGTTTTCTCTTGTTTATTTTTGTGTTCTGATGTCTTTCAGGACATTCAGCTCTCCATTCTCCTGCCCCCTGCTCAGGCTGCAGGTCCCTTTCCAGACCTGGGCCATGGCCCCATGACTCTCAAGCACAAGGGATACACCAAGGGAAATGTCCCTCTACTTCCCTCCAAGACTAATCACCTCTGATACCCGACATTATGGGGTACAGTCATCCCACATCACCAGGTGATCAAACTGAAAAGTACATCAGTCACAAACAACACTCCTCAATTTCTTGATTTTCCCATTTGCTGACTTTATGAAACCTTATGCCCCTTCTACCATCACTCCAACAAAACATGGACAATAATAATATCTGTGTCTAATGCACACACTGTTGAGAAGATTGAAATATTCAAAAATTCACACAAATATCAATATGTTGAATAAATCGTTAACTTTGTTACCATTTCAGATCTTAGACTCTTCTGTCCAAATAAGAAATAAAAGCAGGTATTTTAATGATTGTGTCTCATAATTGCTGGAAGATTTACCATAGTTTAAGGAAACACAAAGAAAGAATCAACTGGATTTTTTTTTTTTTGCAACTAACTCATCAATGTTATTGTGTTTCCCAAAAAATAAGCAATTTCATTCCTAAGACAATTCCTTCAAAGTTTTAATCTATTTGTATTGTTTCATGCGGCATTGAACACTCTGACTTCCCACATCTTACCCAACCTCTGCCCTTTTTCTGGAATGTTGTATGTTTTTAATGACCCAGAGACATCCCATTAAGTTAATGATTTTTGAGTCACACATGTATTTTCATTGTCTTTGTTTTCCAGCAGTTTGATAACGTGCCATATATAAGTTGGCTTGTCCCTAAAATATTCGGTGTTGGATGTCTCTTCTGAGCAAGAAAATGGCACACATGGTACTTTTTCCTCCACTATACATAAATTGCAGAGACTACCATGGAGAATTATGAAATAAAAATGAATGCTTCCAAAAGCATTTATGGAAACCGGGGAATAAATGATAGAATTTTCTTATATTTCTTGTATATGCAGATAACAGATACATTTAATGCAAGAAGGAAATAGAATTTTAATAGAATTTTTAACTAAAGATCTTGAAACAAAACTAGACATACATTTTAATTGAATTTCTGGCTCAAATTACAGCAAACCATTATAAATCATTAGGAATCAGTTTTAAAACTGCTTTCACTTTTCTCCGTATTACAAACACAGAGGTAAGCTTTTACAGTGTCAGATAAGTGCTAATAAATTACCCGAATTTCAAAATTAATGGCTGCCCGGCTGCTTTGGGGAGATATCATTGTGTTTCATGAATATTTTGATTTTGTGATTAGATCAAAATGCACTGAATTCCTAAACAGTCATAACCAAGGTCCGCTGATCATAAACTGCTCTTTTTTAATAAATTATATTCCTCACAAATCTGCTGATATGGAATAATTAGAAATCGGTTGCCTGCATTTACTGTAATATTTGCATGACTTTAGATCTCCACCTACTGATCTAGAAGCTGGCAGGAAATGTACATTTTGTACATTTCTAAATATACCTTGCCTGCAGAGATAATGGTTTATATTGTGATGGTAAGGAGGTTTTTATTTGCAAAAAAACCAAAGAGGTGTCACTTGCCAGTTCTGGGAGACATTGATTAGGCAGTTTGTGTCATTTCTATTCAGAACTTATTATTTGCAGCTTCCTTCTTCCCTCTCCTTTGTAAGAGATAATGATCTGCATCTTGTAAACTGCTTAGAGACCGTCTATTTTGTCTTCCTAGAGAGGTTGAAAATGCATTTTATAGAACACAAGCATTTTTAAAGTAAATATAAACTGAGTAAAATACAGTAGCTCATCTGATATCATATCTCCAAGTATAATTTTTAAATTAGTGATGAAAAAGCAGTCAGTTACACTGAGCAAGCAAAACAATCAGCCCTGGTGTAAACCATCTTTTACCACACAGAGCACTTGCATCCAAACTTGAACCTGCCATCATATGTTAAGTAATTTGACAATTAAGTACAGTTGGAAGGGAGAAATCATTGACTATAGACTTAAGATTATTTGTTTCATTCTTCCAAATCAATGACCTCTTACACACTAAGGGTGAGAGCTACAAGTCTGTGTTTCAGAGTACGGTAATATATTGATGATACAACTGCAGGGCTTTACAAGGAGATTCTTTAACAAAGGGGAAATTCTTCTTGATAAAACAGAGAGATTCGGAAGAAAGGTAGACAAGAGTGTTAGTGGGTTCAGGGCTGGAGATGACTCAGCTGTTAACAGCCCTTGCTACTCTACTAGAGGACCTGGGTTTAGTTTCTAGCACCCACAGTAGATAGATGCTAACCACGTGTAACTATAGCTCCAGGTCCTCCAATACCCTTCCCCTTTTCTTCCCTGCACAGGCACACACACACTACACACATACCCATATATAATAAGAGAGTATTAGCTGTTGTTTCTCATAATTTAATGTCTCATATTGAAGAAGGGGACATTGGAGACACTCTGGCCCTACAATGCTAAGCCCAGACCTCCCTATATATCTACCTGTATAACTATGCAGTGTGGCTTCCAAGCTGAGAGTGGATTTGAATGTTTGTTCTTGTAGTAGCTCACAGCAAATGACTCTTCCTCAGACTTAGAATGTTGGCCAATCATAATTGCTCACCTTCCAGAATCCTTGCACTTCAGATCTCCACTAACCACCAAAAAGAAAATTTAAAAATATATGCATAAGGGCTGATGGCAATATTTTCAATAAATAACATCTAACCTTACTGAAGATTGGACCAGTACAACATGGTGAATACACAGATGTTCACTTCTTTATTGGAGAAACGGAAAGGGGAGAACATTTATTTCCAGGTTTACCCTTGCTTAGCATGTTAGCAAATAAAACCAAGAATCACAACCAAATCTTAATTAGAGGCCAAAGAATGTGGGTAAGGGGCTCAGATAATTAACCATTAAAATACCTTCTGCAGCTGTTATGTGAATTAAATGAGACAAAGCAGGTGAGATGATACAGAGCTTAGAACATGGTAAACAATAAACATTCCATGGAAACAAATCAAAGAAAAGCCATGAGAGAAGCTTGCATCACAGATTCTGGGTGTTATTTTCACACAACATCTTCTACATGTGCATTCTGTGTTCCACTGTCTACCCCCTCCATGTACAGTTTATGAATGCTCGTATTTGCATTGAAAACATTCAGGTGAGGTTGACTGCTGGGTCTACTCAGAAAGAGGGCATCTACATTCATCATACATGTCAGCATTTGCATACACAGAAGTTATCTCTGGGAGTGGGGGGAGTGTTACCCTACACTCCTTATAATATGGTAGAATTTGCCAACCAGGACCATCTTTTCCCAAAAACCAACTATAAAATTAGGAAGCTCTATCTACTTAGAAAAGAAATTTAGAGATTCCAGTCCAAGGTCCCTTATCCCTTTTGCACTTGTCCTGGGGCAGTCCATTGTGGGGAAGAACAGGGTGGAACAGAACTGCTGACCTCATTACGAGGAGGCTAAAGAGACAAAGAGGAAAGCCCAGAGTCCCCCAGTGTCCTAATGCTTCCTCTACCTCTACCTCCGGAATGTTTCAAGCTGAGGACAACCCTTTATTGTATGCATCTTTGTAGTCATTTAAACTCCAAGCTGTAGCAATTATTCACAGTCATGCATACCTATGCATGCATACTCTATACACATGTGCCCATGTGCATGTGAACACACACACACACACACACACACACACACACACACACACACACACACGACAAATTTTCCAGTGAATGGAACATTACATTATTCAGAATACACAGAGGCATCCTTTTCTTTAGCCCTAATGAAATACAAAACATTCCCATTTTCCAATGCATTGTGCTACTTTGTGGCACTTTTCAAGCACAAGTGTTCTAGGTGCTCTGTTCCCTTGCTCCATCGTATGGCTTCTGTGTACTTATCACAGTGTACTTATCACTGTGTACTTATCACAGTGACATAAAGCAGGGCAAGTTGTGGGAGTTGTTACCTCCTTCCACCACGAGAGCTACATATACATACATTAACTTTCTCCCTTTCATAACTCCTCACAGCAAATAAAAGTTGTTCCTTCTTTAGAAACGGCTGGTCTCAAGAGCACCCCTCTGTGACTGTCAAATCATAAGAGACAGTTCTGAGATGCTCCCCGGGTACCCCTCAATGTTATACCCTGAACACCATTACTGGAACTGAGAGGTGCTCACTGTTGCTGAATGCGATGAACGTTTTGAAATGAAGCTTCTCGTAGTGAGGGTGCCATGACTTTAATTTACCAAAGGACAAACCTAGAAGCAGGAAGCCGAGGTTTTATTTAGCATTTTTGAGCGCCTCAAGACACAACAAAGTAAATATATTTGAAACGGAAAGAGAAGGACAAAGCTTCTCTGCGAGGCACATTTCCTAGATGGGACAATACATCATGTACAATATCGATATATTTATAGGCAAATAGCTCATAAATTACCTTTTCCCAATGGAAATCAAATATTTATGCTTACAAGATCTACGTGAATATCCACTGCCGGCAGACATACATGAATGCAAGGGGAAATTATTAAAGGCACAAAACAGATCTTTGTAATCGCACAGTTTTCCTGTCTTCTCAACAGAAGAGAACGAAATTAAACAACATACTTGCCAAACTAAATAAGTGAAGGCAAAGGGAAAAAAAATCTACTCAGTGTTATTTTCCAGGAAGGAAATGTTAGAAAAGTGACCTAGCTGCCCTCCCTAGAGCTGAAGGCTGAAGTTCTCAGCCTTTGTGCAGAGCAAACAGATGAGAGTAATGACTGTAGCAATGGGCATGCAAGGACTAGTATGCTGGGATTCAACTTAAAAAAAAAAAGGCTTTATTAAAAAGCATGGTTACTTTAGGGTTCATTAAAAGGTTGTCATCAAAGGGTGAAAACTTCAGATTCAGTTTTCAGATTGGGGAGCCCCCCACCCCCACCTACCATCAGAAATATCAAAAATATAACAAATAGTAATAATATTTTGGGCTTTGTGATTGTTAGCGTTTGAGAAGAAAACAAGGCAGCAATCCTCAGGCCTTGGCTCCGTGGCCACACTCGAGTGACTCTAGGAAAATAGGGCTCTGATGGCCATGATACCATATAATGCATTTCATCCCACTCTGTTGATAAAGCTCTCCTTCTCTTTTACATTCTCAAAAGTCATCATCCACTCTCTACAGAGTGGACCAGGAGCTCACAACAGTTTCCTTTCCCTGTCATTTAACAGGAAATCGGGGACATTTACTGAATCATAAGAAGTTAAGCTAATATTTTATTAAGGTGAATTTAAACTTCGGTCTAAACTTGGGAAACTGACTTTTGACATCTCATGAACACTTTTAATATTTTTTAATCTCAGAACTTTAACTTTCACATTAGCTTCAATTGAACTGTAAACTTGAAGATAGTAATCCTGTCTTATATTTTAAAGTAAGAGGGTATTAACAAGCTGCTAGGTGACATGTTATCTTTGAGGATCTCAGAAAAGTTAATACCAAAATATTAACATTATTTCTCTTATGAAAAAGTTCAAGTTACAACTGGAAAATATGAGTAAATTCTTCAGCCATTAGCAGAGTGCCTATGTATAAAAAACATGATGTAGCCTGATTGGTTTGATATCAGGGTATGGGCTGCCAGCTGTGACCACAGGTTGAAGGCTTAGCACTCAGTTTTAGCTTCATAGCGCTGATTCAAATTCATTTGCTCCACAAATCCTTTGTATTTTGCTCAAAGTGCGTAATTCAAAATTAAAGTTCGCTTCGGAGACACACACACACACACACACACACACACACAGAGAGAGAGAGAGAGAGAGAGAGAGAGAGAGAGAAACATCTAAATGACTCTTATGTTGGGAGGTCGCTCGCCATTAGAGAGACCATTATTGTTAGTAAATTAATAAAGGTGCTAAAAGTGATTTATACAATAAACCAGTGTAATTCAGATGCACAAAGTAAACCTGGGCACAGGTAAATGACATCTGAAGGAAGTGCAGATGGTCCCTCATTGCCGAGCCTCAAGGTGTTATCTCTGAAGTAAGAGATACACTGCATATTCTCTATGGGCTTTTGAACTTTCTCTCCATTAGCCACTAAATTAATGTGGGAAACATGACATTTTATCTGTGTACATTGAAACATAGATCCAAAAAAAATAATATCCACGGTAAAATGCAATAGTATCTATGCTATCTAGTGAAATGACTATAGAACTACCCAACTGTAACACTAGAGAAGGAAATGCCGCAAAGCCAGGAAAGAGCCTAAATTGGGAGAGTGGATATTATACATCACAAGCCTTGGTTTTATCTTCAAATCACAATCACAGTCATTACATGGGATGCTATCCATTCTCTTTTTTGATGCTTCATTTTTATCACCTGTAAGTTAGAACAGTGCAGGTTGCCCTAATCTTTCAAACCATCCAAGGGTCTGCAGCATCACTAAGAGTAAAAATAACCTTAGTCAGTTGAAAATTAGGGAAGTCCACAGCATGTCAGGGAAATGAGGGCAGATAGGCAGAAATAGCTATAACATAATACACATGCTTAAAAATAAGATATGAAGAAATCATTCTGTGAAGAAGTATTGTAATAAATGAACAAATTGTAGACAACCAAGTCTTGCTTGAATCCAATCATTTCTTCTCCCTGTGATGTGCTGAGGGGTCAATGCATATAATAGACAAGACCAAAGGGATTCTGTCACTTTAACCTTAGTTGGGCTGGGGTCCAATATTCCAGTGCTGGGCTCTCCCAGAAAGCTAGTGACACCCAAACTGTTCCAATGTCAACTCTCCAATAATTAATTACTAGAAGTGATGAGATTTTTTTTTAGGAGTCTGTGCAAAATCAGAGCAAGAAGTAGAAAGAGAGCTTGGCCCAGCAGCACATCAATTCATAAGAGCAAATCCATCAGCTAGTAATTGTGGCACAAGTAGTTGTGAAGAATAAGTAAGGTGGAAAGAAACTTTTGTATCCTCCTCTCTTGATTAAAAATTCCAAGGTGTTGGAGGAACTCAAGAGGGATGTTACAATAAAAAGAAAGTATGTTTCTTACATTTTTATCCTCTTCCTCAACCTATTCCATAAGGCATCTAAGGAAGCTACTGTGCAAACTCATTCTTCTGCATTAGCTAACTTCATTCACCACCAAGGGATTGATGTTGTGATTAAAGCTCGCATGTAATCTTTTCTCCTTCTTACTTCCCTGCCAGCCTTGTGTTTTAGAAACATCAAATAGAACTGTTGTTTTGAGGAAGAAAACACCATATCCAAAGGCAATAGATTAGAGATATTAACTATCCTGGGGATGAGAGTTAAAGGGTGGAAGACAAGTGCCCACTTACTGGCTAATATTCATCTGTGATTTCCAGCATCAGTAAGACAAATTTTAAAGTGTTAGGCAGGAAGAGCAGCCACCTGCTGCTTCCAGAACTCATAGGACATGTAACTCCTAGTGGTTTTACCAAACTCCCGTTTTAGCCAACACATGTTCATTAGAGCTCTGGGACCCATCTAGAAAGACTATCTTCAGCAGCTGCTTTCATCTAGACACTAGCTTTTAAAAACTGTGGGTTGTAACCCACAGAGGGAGCTGCAAAGTGGGATATAGGGAACATGAAAATGCTGTCAGTGCTGTACTTATCCACAAATTCAGCCCTACAGAAAGTACCAGAAGGAAAACTCCAACCCAAGGAAGTTAACCACACTCACCAAAAAAAAAAAAAAAAAAAAAAAAAAACCCATATTAGATAATCCCATATTACCAAAAGCCAAAAAAGAGGGGGGAGGGAATTTACATAAAATAAAATCTTTCTGAATGAGCAACAACTAAAAATTAATTTAAAACCCCAACAAATAATTAATCTGAGATGCTACTATGCTACTACCAGCACTGGCCCATGTCAGCAGTCAGCAGCTTCATTACAGCCCTGGTCACATGATGCAAGCATTTTCAACTGCATCCCCATCACACCACACAATGCCAAACACACTGCCTGAACTGCCTTGCCTCACATTCCAGGCTGTTGTAAGTGGAGCTTCCTGCTCTATGGAAACATAATGGCTACTTTCATTACAACAAAGCAGACTTTTATACCATAATTCCTCAGTATGCAAGTATCAGATTAATAGGTCTTTGATGTTTGGTTTTATAAATTGCCAGTGCAGGTTTGTTGTTTTAATGTTAAATGAATTTTGTCATATTGTAGAATTTCCAAGAATTTCTGAATTGTCCATGTTGTGCTATGTATTTATCTTCCCAGTATTGATAATTTAAAAATCAAAATATTGATAAACCTTGAAAAACATTGAAGATGTCCTATGTCCTGAGATACAAGATAAACTTTATGTAAAAATAAGCAAGTACATCTATCCAATCATTATGCAAATTGTTTCTTCTTTAATAAACGGTGGAATCATATGCACACCAAATAATTGTCCTATAGTAAATTCATTTATAACACATTATCAGTAAATATATGATGTATATACATATTTTATACACAAATAGGACTTGGGTCATGTAAAAGAAAGTTTTTGGCAGAAATGGGTTGTGAGCTGGAGAAGTTCCAGCATCTGTGATCTAATTGTTCTTCATCCTTGAAGATTTAACATAGTAGCAGTATCCTCCAAAAATATGGTCCATGCTTAACTCTCACATAAGGCTGGATTATAGATTGCTTGTCTCTGCTCCAATATTTGTTTGATCCTATTATTTTATTGACAATTTCCCCTAGACCATGAGATACTATGTGCCTATGAATGCTTCTGTTTTAGGGAGCAGGAGGGACAGAAGGGGAGAAGAGGGAGGGAGGAAGAGAACAGAGAAGGAAGAAAAGGAAGATTTAAGTAGAATTTAGGATGTCATTTTTTAACCCATAAATGCACAATAGAAGGGAATTAGAAGTAAAAGGAAACTTCTGTGAGCAAAATCATAAAATACAGAACTCAAGGAAATGAACAAAGAAAGACAGAAGGAAGAAAATATACAAGGGGGAATCAGAACAAAGAGAAAAAGTTTATAGGGCCTTAAAGACATTTATAAAGTCAACTATGAAAATATTGAGTAGTGGTGATTATATGGCCATTATAAAGCAGAATTATAATAATAATAATAATAACTTGCCAATCTGCATATACCTGTAGTTAGTCCTAGCTACTCTAAAGGTTGAAGATCTCTTGAGTCCAAGAACACAAAGCCAATCTGGGCAGCACATCAAGATCCCTACTCTAAAAAAGGACAAATAGAATAGGTAAGATATATTAGGCTAGAGAAAAGTCTAGGGAAAGCAGATAGAAATTCAGCACATTATATAGCATAAGACACAATGAGGAATTGAATTAGGAAAATTGATTTGGCAATGTAAAAAATAAGAAATAGTCCTAAGAGAAATTTCTGAAGAAAGAATTGCCAGGGGTCGATAATGAGTTAGTAATAGGAATCTTGGATGACTTTAAGACGGTGCTTGTGCTAACAGCCAATGAAATTCGCAGATGGTGCAGGCATAAGAACATTGGGGATGAGTATAAATCAAGGCATGGTCAGCTTGAAGGTCCATTAGGAGATGTATTTGAAGACACCCAGAGTCATACTCAGGAGAGTGACTCTGACTTCAGAAATAGGATAGGGACTCGTATGTATAGCAAAGGGGATTGAGAAACAAATGTTAACTGTATGAAATTAACTGGGTTGAGCTCATATTTTATCCTGTATTATATTTTATCACAGTATCTAAAACGTGCTGACATGAAGTCCTCGTAAGTTAACATAGGGACTTAGTCTTCCTCATTTACGTCTTCATAAGTTAACATAGGAACTTCATCTTCCTTGTTTACTCTCATGTGCTTTATTGTGTGTGCCTAAGGATGTGTCACATCAGGGATCACACAACTACACATGCCTATGTTTACCATCCTGTGAACTCCATTGCCAATATCTGAAGGACTCTTTATACAATACCTGTATTGATTTTAGCAAATGGCCCGCCATATTTGTCTCCATATTATTCTGAAGAAGCTGACTTATAAATGGTATAAATGACTAGCTAAGAGCACTTGCTTCTCTCACAGGGGACCTGGGATTGCTCTTCAAACCCTGTGTGGATGTTCACAACTATCTGTAACACTAATCCATGGGATTCATGATCTCCATGTATGCTGTACATACATGGTACATACATGCAAATCAAACACTCAAACATGAATAAAAATAAATATTGTTTAAAGAATTACATAAATGGATTCCAAGAAATGGATTCCTGTTAAGCAGCCAGGAAGTTGCCATATGGGACAAATTGGGTTTCTGTTTCCCCTTTCCTCCTTCTGTCTATCTCTGTCTCTCTGTTTCTATCTCTCTCTGTCTGTCTTACTCTCCCCCCCACACACACACACATACACAGAATTTTTTTAAAGCCAAGATAGGAGGAAGCTACTGTAATTTCAAACACCTGAGATTTTATGGCACATAAAACAATCTGTATTTTTTACAGAACTACTAGGTACTTGGCACACATTTAAAAGTACTACATATTTACCGAGTGGCTGGCTATGAGCCATACTATACTTGTAATTCATGTAAAGCCAAAGAACTTATGTTTCTAGATCTCCAAAACCAGGATATGAAATACAAGATAAAAAGCATTGGGAAGAATTGTGTCACCAATTATTAATTGAAAACTCCCCAGGAAAGCGTGTTTGCCTTGTGTGTTTTAAATAATAATTTGTAGCCTGATGTGAAGAAACCTTGCTTGTGAGTACGGTGGCTAAAGTGCATTTTTTGTAGGGCTACAGGCATCCTTAGAAGTTTGGGCTGCAGGGCTTATCAGCTGTGGCGCATCTCTCTGAGTCCCAGTGTTGTTAATCAAGATAGATGGCGCACCAGTTAACGCTGCTGTTACCGAGACCGTGGCAAAGATTAGAAGGTTATCGCCCAGATATAAACAGGAGTCCTGGGATTCCTATCTAACGTATGAAATTAACAACTAATAGGTATCTCTCTTTGATAGTTGACTTGATGGAGTGTGTGTGGATAAAAGTCAGCAAGTGAACAACTTGATTGTCTGCTGAATTAATAGAACGGAAGAACTTTAAATGGTTCTGAAAGCTAATTTGATTCAGAAGCCTCAGTGAGGTCCTAGCTCCTTTGTGTGACTGGTGAATAAAATACTGGCGATTCATTCCCAGTGAAATCGGAAGCATTAACTGCCGCCGTTCAGAGAATAAAAACAACCATATGTAAAAAACGGTCTTTCCAAGGAGGCAGCCCTAAATTTATGGTTATGTTCATATTATCCTCCAGATAAACTCTGGATATTAAAATAAAGAGAAACTTGCCCTTTGGGTTGGCCTTAAATCCACAGTCATCTCTATTTCCATCTGTATCTTACATTTGTCTTAACAGACATTCCATTTGTTTGTATTTACTTCCCTAACATTTCTTTTTTCCTTTTCTAGGCCCATTTCAATTTCAATTGCCAGGAGTACTTGGATGTTTCAACCCTTGGTGGCAATTTTTAGATTCTGTTGTGGTATTTTGAAACAGAGTACGGGGCAGGGGATGGGGAGAGGGGAAGGACAGTACTTGGAAGGTTAACCAGCATTCACTTGACCATTGGGCTTCAACCACCCCAGTTTCTCCCAACCTTGTGCTTTGAGGAGCCAACACATTGGCTTTGTTATGCCTCAAATCTCCTCACTTGAACTTCTGGATGACCTCAGGTATCTATCCCCCAGACCACATGAAAAACCCTCTTCCTCAGGAGAGCTTTTTCCAGCTTTTGTGTCCCCAAATCCCTGCCCCAAGACAGGCACAGCAGCCCCTACTTGTCTTCCATGGTGTGTCCCACCGCCATCCATACTCAGCAAAGCAGAGTGGCATCCCAGCTCTCTCCCCTTTTGGATTATGAATGATGGAAGCAATGGCTAATCAAGTGTCACTTGCTGTGCCTGGCTAAGTGTCCAGTACAGACATCTTGGTAACCACTATTAACCAAATGACAGTGGAGGGCAAGGAAAAGGCATTTGCAGATCCAAACTCAAGATGAACGTCAGCTTTGTAGTCCACCAGGCCCCACTAGAGATTCGCTCCAGAAAAGAGGTCAAAATGGTATGAAGTAGAAGATCTGTTCAATTTGACTCTTTTTTCCACATTAGGGCCCTGTTGTCTCTGTAGGAGATCTGTTCAGTTTGACTCTTTTTTCCACATTAGGGCCCTGTTGTCTCTGTGAAGTCTCCCTCAAGAGAATAACCTCCTGGTTCAGCTCATGTTGGTGAGGTCTTATGAATATAGTTTCCTATGTTACTAAAACATATGCACAAGTGACACTGTATGTACTCAATAGATTATATTTAGGGATATATGATATACAAATACATATGTGCACATACTAACAATGGAAAAAGAGGCTGTGGATTTGAAGGAGAGCAGGGAAGGGTATATAGGAGGATTTGCAGGGAGGAAGGGGAAGGGAAAATGCAATTAAAATACAGTCTCAAAAACAAGCAAACAAAAGCCAATTAAAACATTTACTGAGAGAGAGAGAACTACTACAAATGGACCTGCCTATCTGAGAACTAGTTGTTTTTAATTCCCAAAACTTCCTGCTCCATTTCCATTTTTCTCTATAAAAACCTATCGTCTAGCTTATCCATGCACCTTTAATTAACTAAGCCTTGTTTCTCAGTGAAGTTAAAAAAAAAAAAAGTCAAGTCATAATTTCTAAAATTTCAGTATCTATTTAAATTGTAATTGAAACAATATAGGGAGGTGATGTCAAATGGTAAAAGCAGAATTCCTAACAGTTTGCCTGGTCTGAAGCCTTTCCAGTCACTGCTGATATCAATCTGTTAATAATAAAAAGGTAAGGGAGAAAGACACCCAAAGGTCAACTGTGGCCACCTCCAATCTGCACATCACTGCCCTGTCTTCTTCCATGTGTGTTTTGTTATTTCCGAAGATCATCATCATCATCATCATCATCATCATCATCATCATAATAATAATAATAATAATAATATAATAATAAGGGGACTGAGATTGTAGCCCAGGGAGACTGTAATGATGAAAACTCTGTATTTTCCATTCCCTGATTTGAAGATCTTGAAGTATTTCCATGATTCTGGTTGCTTCATGTGAAAGAAAAAAAAAAAAAAAAGACAGGACCATCCACTCAAACTCAAACAAATATTTGTATTTCTCCACAAGTGCAAGAAACGTCAGTTCCTTCTTGGTTTGTTAATACCCTGGAGAGACTCTTAGTGTAGGCAAGCAAGGGAAGAGTGCTGTAATTCAAGAGAAAGACCCCATGTGACAGGGTTCAAGCAGAGGGGTTTTTAATTAGGGGGAAAAGCTCATAAAAGGGGGGAAGGGGAGAGGGAACACCTGCCTCCAGGGACAGGAGCAGCAGTAGAGAGGAAATAGAGGGAGAGAGAGAGGAACATATGGGGAGAGAGAGAAGGAGAGAGAGAGGAGGTGGGCAGGGCCCTTTTAAAGCGGAACATAGTGAATGTGCACAGGTGGTGCTCTTAGTGGCTGCAGCTGAGGATGTATCCTGTCAGAACCCCAAGGACAGACCATTACAGATGCCTGAATACTAACAAAGAGTCCTAGTCTTGGGCATAAATAACTAATGCTGCATAAGAGGGAGGGAAGGTATGAGCTGGCTTGAACAAGTAGACAAGGAATTGCGAGTGATAGCACAGGAAATATGTTCCGCGTAAGTTTTTATAGACTGGTTCCATACTCCTCCTTTTTCTTTCATCATTAACCCTTAAATTCTTCCACTGCAGATACTTTAATCACAGAATCTCTAATTACATGGACAATCAGATAAGGGAATTGTGATCACACAATGGTTGCTGTGCTATTCTGCCACTCTTCTTTTAGAAATGTTCCTGACTCTCCCTACAGACTCACATGGCCCACCACACTTGCGGAACTCCAAGGTTAGTGACTGGCCCAAAGCCACATGATCACTACACACCCAAAGATGATGCTCAGACATACCGATTAAGCATGGCCGTCTGTCTCTCAACTAGAGTGAAGCCTTGTCAGACAAGAAAGGGATTTAGGAACACCTACAGACTCATGAACTTGTAAGCCTCTTGTCTGATAAGAGGTTTTTAGAAACATTTATCAGAATCCTAGATTCATTGAGCAAAAACAAAATTAAGAAAAAAAAATCCATCTCAACACACAAATCATACAAAGAAGTCATTTAAAAGTCAGGCAAAAACCCTAGGTGCATGTTTGTATAGCTCTCGGCATAAAATATGGTCTTTCATTATAAGTCAGAGTTTGTTAAATTTACACACAGTTCAAATAGTCCAAGGAATTTGCTGCTCAATGACTCCTATCCTAAATCTTTCTGTGAGGAATCGTTTTGGCAAAGCAAATGCCCATGATTTACAGTTTAAATATTTTCAAAATATTCAACCCAGTTACAGCAAAATAAAGCCAACTTTCATTCTTCCCTAATAAAGATATTACAATAAAATACAATGAGGTAAAATTATTATGAATTACTGGCTAGTGTATGACTTTTCATATTTCATGTAAGACACATGATTATAGATTAAGTCTAAATCTCATTGTCATTATTAGCCCCAATTTGGTTGACTTACTGTACCAAGAAGAGTAAATTAAAATCCACAATATCAATGTTATTAAATAGCATTCAAAACAAGAGAATGTTAATGCTCCAGAAGAAATCGGTGGCTCCACAAGACATCTCAGTTGGTAAAGGCACTTGCAGCCATACTTGGCAACTTGAGTTTGATCTGTAGGGTTCATATGGTAGAAGGACACCAGACTCCCACACTACTATACCTATATGCGATGGTTTGAATGATAATGGCCCCAATGGGCTCATATGTTTGAATGCTTGGTCTGACCTTAGGTTCACTTCCAAGGACACAAATGGTGGGAAGAGAAAAGCTATTCCTAAAAGTTGTTCTCTGCCTCCACATCACACTCATGACACACGAATGCACCCCTCACACCTAAACACACCAAGTAAACAAATGCAAAAAAATAATAATTTTTGAAGAAAATAATTTTTTGAAAGAAAAAATATTTTCCATTATTTTTTGTCTTCTCCCTCTCAAAAAGATGCTTCGCAAATTTGTTGTAACTTAATAGACACTGTGAATAGACCCAACAAACATGTATCTAAGTATTCCCAGAGTACTTCAGTGCGTTATCAAACCTGTGTGTGGAGGCTTGAATGACAATGGCACCCATGGGCCCCGATGTTTGAATACTTGGTCAGTTGGTGGAATTGCCTGAGAAGGGCTAGAAGGTGTGGCCTCATAGAAGGAGGTATGTCACCAGGGGTTTCGAAATCTGAGGAATTCCCAGTTATGTCTCTTTGCCCCATGCTGGTGGGGCATCAGTTAACTCTGCTACTGCTCCAAAACCATGCCTGCCAGCCTGCTGCCATGCTCCCCACCATAATGACCATGGCCTCGAAACTTCCTAAACCATGAACCTAATAAACATTTCTTTTAATAGTCACCTATGTCATGGGGTCTTGTCACAGCAATGGAAAAGTAATTAAGAACCTATATCGATTTTTAAATGTACACATATGCAGACTTCTTTCCTAATAACATCACTGTAACAGGGCCAAACAAATCTTATTCATAATAATGGTAATGTTGTTATCATTATTTTCATCATCATTAGAGTGATTATGAAGAACGCTAGACACATAATTTTCCTGGAATCTGGCCCACAGAAGAGACAAGAAGACCACAACCTCAAGTTCCACCTGAGTTACAGTGAGAACCTGTCTCATAAACAGTAAAAAAGCAGAAAGGGGAAAAGAAAGAGGGGGAAGAAGTTATCAGTTATGGCCTCCTTCTTTCCCAGGGATCTTGTTGTCCCTTTTCATTTTCTTCTCATGTAAGACAAGAGTCGTCTTTACAAATCTCTGAACCAATGGGACAAAGAAAATCTCCAAATGCCCTGAGTAAAAATGGGAAATGGCCATTTCTCATGCATGTTAACTAATAAGAACAACAGTAATCTACCCCATTTGGGTGGCTGTGAGAATTAAATAAGTTAAGTTCCATTCATAAAACCATCAGAAATGCACAGATCTCATAGTAAACCCTCTGTAATTACTAGTCATAAGTAGAAGCTTCATGCTTTTTTTGAAAATAATAGTTTTGCTTCTGGAGTATAATTACTTTTAGACTATGATTTAATCATTAAAATAACACAAAAACTGATAATAATTTCAGTCACCACTTCCCTACCTTGTTTCTTACTCGGGCAGTAATGAAGAAAATCTGGATTCTGATGGCTCTGCATTCAACGCTGTGATCACTGGGTAATCTTTCATGTCTTAATTAACATGGCAAATGTTAACTATGTTATGAACATGTTCCAGACTCACAACCCAACCAGACAAATCATCAGTATTGTACCACTAACTAGTCTCCATTAAATGCCTTGTGCAAGCACTGTCCTGGGCATTTTGCAGCATGTACTCTCCAATCATGTTGGCTACACTCCAAAGTGTCATTATTGTCACCACACACAAAGGAACCAAGGGGTACAGAGACACTAAATAACTCTCTCAAAGCACCAAGTGTTATGGCTAAAATATGAAGTGACCTTCACAGGCTTGATGTGTTTGAACAGATGGCCCAGTTCTAGGGACTTATGGGACCTTTGGAAATTGGCTCCTAGCTGGAGGTACTGTGTTCCTGAAGGAATGGGGAGGACCCTGTGATCCTAAACCACCCAAGGTTGTGGGAGCTCTCACTGCTTCCAGATTCAAGAAAGCTCTTACCACATCCATGGCCCATTTCTCTTACCACACCTTCCCCGCCATTATGGACTCTGTCCTTTTAAACAATGAGCCAAAATCAATCACCCCCCATAAAATGCATTATTCAGGTATTTTATCACAGTGAGGAAAGGAGTAGCTAAAACAATATGGATCAAGGTCCAGAGACCTCACTGCTAACCTGCTCCCAAGGTCAAAGCACAAGAAACAAATCTATCTCCTGTGGGTTCTCAG
Source organism: Phodopus roborovskii (assembly GCF_943737965.1). Lineage (NCBI taxonomy): Eukaryota > Metazoa > Chordata > Mammalia > Rodentia > Cricetidae > Phodopus > Phodopus roborovskii. Next base: position 20,961,573 of record NW_026126567.1, on the reverse strand, counting down.
AATGTTATTGAAGCATGATCAATAAAAAGGCCAAATCAATTATTTTCCAGGGAGTCCCTTGTCTCCTGTGATCTCTGGATGTTGACTTGCAAAATAAAATAAGAAGTCACACTTGAAATTTTCATCTCAGGAAGGATACAGAACCTGAGGACTTATAATGATAGTGATGATGTGAAGATGAACAGAGTAACCCAACAGATGCCACCATTGATAGAAAAGTAAATGTTATGAAGCAACATTTGGGTGACACAGAAATAATAATAATAATTAAAAAGGCAAATGTGTGTGTATCATCTCTATTCATAAATAACATGTTTTATGTAATTTTTTCTGGAACTGTTATTTGTAGGTGCTGTGGGATATTTTGATTGCACTGTGACACTCCAAAGACTGCCAATAAAGTTCCCCTTAAATCAGAGGGTGGAGCTAGTTACTAGCTGACCAAAATTAGCCATAGAGGACACACAGAGATAGGGGAGTAGGAGGGAGGGGCTTAGAAAATTCTTGACCGTTTTGAATTGAGGAAGGAGAGAGAGGAGGTCATTGATTGCTTCGCTTCTGCTTCTCTGATCACTCGGGCTTTTACCCCAATATCTGACTTCCTAGTTATTATTGATAAAGAATAATTAGATAGATGCTTCATCTGGCACCCCATGTTGGATGCCAAATGTAGTGAGTCCTTTCAGGTCAGGACTGCCAGCCTGCAAATAACAATACAGAGACTTATTATTAATTACAAAAACCCAGCCTTTAGCTAGGTCTGTTTTTAACTACCTCTGAAAACTGAACACATTTTTTAATCCATGTCCTGCCACGTGACTTGTTACCTCTGCACTATGCATCCTGCTCTCCTCTACATCTGGCTAATAACTCCTCACATACCTAGCTTTCTTCTCCTCTTCCTTTCTCTCCCCAGAAATCCTGCCTATCCTTTCCTCCCTAGCTATAGGCCATTCAGCTTTTTATTACACCAGTCACAGCAACACATCACCACAGAATGTACAAATATTCTGCAACATATAGGTATCAGGAGTTAATGGGAAATGTAATTCTGTAAATATGTTTCTCTTACTGGTTAATGAATAAAGCACTGCTGGCCAATAGGAAAGCAAGATAGGTGGGACTAGGAAACAAGGAAGATTCGGGGATAGATAAAGGAAGGTTCAACATGTAAAGACTTGAGGGGGAACAACTCAGAACCCTCTCTCAGGTAAAATAAGACCGTGGGGAAATACTTAGATGAATAAAAATGGGTTAATATTTAAGACAGAGCTAACCAAGAAACACTAGTAACAACTAGCCAATAGCTTTATATCAAATACAGAGTCTCTGTGTGTTATTTGTGGCTCAGGGACCAGGCAGGTGGGAAAACCTGCTCATAACAAGGAGGCTATAAACATAGAACAGGAGCAGAGAACATGCTTAACATATATGAGACTCTAGGGCCAATCTCTAGCACCAACCTGCAAACAATAAAAACGTATAATTTCTATTCACATATTTAAATTTGATTTTTTTATAATAGTGTTCTTTTTGAGTGCTTACTCTGCATTCACCATTGGGCTAAATTCTTTGCATTTAGTTTATAAAAATTACTTATATTCTGCAACTTTTCAGTAAAGAATATATTCCCGCTCCTGTTAAACATGAGCAACAGAGATATAGCTACACAGGCTTTGTAATGTACACATGCAAGTCCAGCACTAAAGAAAGGAAACCAGGATTCTGAATTGGTGACAAGCCTGGGCTACACACAGAGACCCTGGCTCAAAATAAAAAAGTAAAAGACATGTAAGATGCCAAGTCCTTCTACAACTCAAGGAACTTGGCCTGAATAAGGGCAGTGGGGAAATGAAATGATAGACACTTTCACAATTAGAAATCTGAGATTCGTGGACTGGGTTCTCAGATGCAAAAAAAAAAAAAAAAAAAAAAAAAAAAAAAAAATCACGTCACAGCACGATAGTTATACAGAGTTGAATAGAGAGGCAGGGTTACTGCATCCAACAGAACAAAGAGGCAGGCTTATTTCATACAGACAAATAAGGAGGGGTTTAGGAGATTGGCTAGCTCAAGGAGACAGGTTTAGCTAACCTTGGTAAGCCCAGTCTCTGTAGGAGATAAATATCTTCAGGCTACAAATATCTGTGGGGAGAAAGCTATGGTAGCCATTTTCTGCACACCCTATCAGCATCCACACATGGACCAGGGGAGGGCTTTGCGATGCCTCTGAGCCTCAGCCCGAGCAGGGTGGAGGAAGGGTACTATTTTCCACACATCTGAGCCTATGACCCTTGACGTGGCCATGGTATGCTCCACACAGTAAGAACTTTCGCTAAGTTCACATAATGAATAAATGGATTCAATTCTGGGTTCTTTGACCACTAGACTTTACTGGAAACAAACAATTACCCATATGTTTTATTAACACTTATCAGTGAAATCAACACATGAGCTTTGAACAAGGTGTTCTTCCTTCCTTCCTTAATTCCTTTCTTTCTTCCTTTCTTTCTTCCTTCCTTCCTTTCTTTCTTCCTTCCTTCCTCCCTTCCTTCCTTCCTTTCTTCCTTTCTTCCTTCCTTCCTTCCTTCATTTCTTCCCTCCTTCCTTCCTTTCTTCCTTCCTTCCTACTGAAGTGCCACTGAGGACATTAAAAGAGTTCTCTGCACAAAGAAATAGCTGCTGCGTGTTTCTGACAGGCCCAGCTGGAAGGCACTGCTTGGCATTCTAGCTTTGAAAGGCCAAGTTGCCTAAAGTAAAACCTCCACTTTGTGTGTGTGTGTGGGAGTGATTAGTCATTTAATACTGGAAGCTCTACCTGGAACACATTTCTTAATACATTTTTTTCCCATGCATGATGTCTTTCCACAATTTATTGCCACATTTTATTAAACTCTTGTTACCTAGCGTGTAATTGGAATCATCACTGATACATGAAACACGAGTATACAAATCTGAAACAGAGTGGAGGCAGGTCAAAAAAAGTCACAGCAAAGCTAATTTTGAAAGTGGAGAGAAGACAGAGACTGTAGTGTAATGAATTGCTGCACCCTTCCAGCCCAGGGCACCTTCTCCCAGAAAATCACCTTTTTTCCCAACACCCACAAAAACCTGCTTGTCTGTGAATGAGAAATGATGAACTAAAACACTAAAAAGGCAACAAAAAGAAATGTGACTTCCCACAATAGATGCCTTTCCATGCTTCAGAAATAGATACTACACCAGACATGAAGCTGGAATGTACGTTTATCTTTCATTTTCCAGGGCCGCTCTCATGAGGAGGCAGCCTGGTTTAGATTTTTCTCCACTAATTCTGAACTAGTTTGGACATTTTGTCCTAAAGCATTAACCACCCCTTGCCCTCCATCCCCTCCTAAATGAACACTTGGCACATAGAAACATGTTTATGAATTAAACTATTGTAAATCTAAAAACGAGATTTTAAAAAGGGCTACTAAGTAAAGCATTATGGATCTTGGAGGGAATCTTCCATGGCAAATCAGGTCCCGTGCTATTTTTGTGAAGGGAAAAAATTGTCTCTTTTCTGGTTTCAGGCTTTTAGAATATTTTTCGGAGTTCATGGTCATTTCTTTCATCTTTGGATTGCAGCCTGATTTTCACCCCAGTGCATTACATCTACTTCCAGGCACATTCAGAGGCCACACTAGAACCTTCACAGTGAAGGTATTGTCACATGGGCACAGAAAACATTGCACTTTTTACAGAAAAGCAGTCAATAAAAGAAATGAAATGAAGAAAATGAAGGAGTTTCTCCCAATCCCTGTTGTCATCGGGCACAAACATTCGTGTTTTCTAATTACCATGTTTATTATCGTCATCAAGACAATAAATATTAATTGTTATCCATTGCTTAAGCATGACTAGCTGAGTATAAACTATCATATATTTCATTACTAATTGTCATGTAGGTATAGATGAACATATATCATCAAACTTATGTCTTATCAAGGTGTTATGGTATCTGAAAACATAATTCTAAAATGAACACATTTATAGGAGAAAATATGCAAAATGTGGAATTAGTAAACAAAAATATCTAAAGCACCATTTTCCACCTACAAATATTCATCACTATTACTTTTTTCCATATAGTAAAAACTATAATAATCAGAGACAGGTTAAGAAAAAGCTTTGAACAAGGTGTTCTTGTTCAAACCAGAGGTGGGCTCTGTGCACCAGGAATTGCTAGAAGTACTTAGTCCGTAGTGCTGAACTTAAGATCTAGAGACAGTCTGCTCTAGTTCAAGAAAACTGTTCAGTTCAGAAAAACTGAAAAGTGTTGAGAAGAAATACTCAGGGAGAGAGGGAGAATGAGTCTCTGAAATCATTGACCACGAGATGGTCTCAGGGTCTCTTTATGGAAATTGTCCTTGAGTTTAGACCTAGGTCTCATAAACAGAGCATCCTTGACAAAAGCTAGTCTCAATCAGACGCACTGAGGTGGGACGAGCTTGAAGCACTTGAGGAGCAGAAAGTCCAGTGTTTCTGACACGTACCAAATTAGAGTTGTGAGAGAGACAAATTGAAAAGTTGCAGGAGAGGCAGGCTTTGGAAGGACAGGCTTCTAATGCAGCCCAATACTCTAGATAAATTAACTGACATCCAGCAAACAGTTCTACAAACTGGAGAGAGTACATGCAAATGAAAGCTATGGGAATTATCTGAAAGAAGACAATTCCTATGCTGCAGCCAAAATGATGAAGGGATATTATTCAAGATGACTGGACCTGAAAAAATTTCAATGTATATGTGGCCTGGACAAGATAGCAAGTGTAGAATGCAATGGACATGTACACAAAGGATCGGGGCCTCTAAACCATTCCACTCATTCTTTGCTCTGCTTACAATTTTACTACATGCCATGAACTAACATTTAAAAGAAAAAAAAAAGTGTTGTACTCAACACTAATTCTACAAGGCACTCCATGTGACAAACTGAGTCCCATAATCAAACAACCTCGGGAAACATTACATTCCTTAGTCCATCTCCCTTGGGTAGACTCACAGTGAACTAAAAATCTAGAGGAAAAAACTAGTATAAAGACAGTTGCTGATCTCAGTTTAGAATTTTCCACAATTTGCCCTTACTATCTATTCACATCCTACCATAGCTTCTGGGGAAAGATGTTAGGAAATGTTGCTGCTGGATGTGATGAAGGGTTAGTGAAGGCTTTGGCTAGGGAAGAGACATGATGAGATTTACATTGGTGAAGATTTGCACTAATGCTGTGAAAAAAGCCAGCAGAGGCAAAACTAGCAAACAGAACGTTAGCAGTTCCCATCCTCATCCAAAGCTGAAACGTAACTATGGACATAGAAAAATCTGCAATGTACTAGCATCACTGCAGAACCTTAGAAAGTGGGAAGGGGAGGAATCAACATCATTTAAGGTTTGGGGGGGAAACAACAAAAGAGCTGGCGGGCCCTGCCTGCTTTCCCTCATTTATGCCCAGATAATATATAAAGCCCATTTGCAGGAGAACTGTGGCCAGAACTTCAACCTTCAATTTCGTCTCTTCACATTTCTCCCAGCAAAGACTTTCAGGACACCCCTGGTTGTTTCTCAGTCCTTAAATTGGATAAAGGGCAATTTTGTCCTTTGTGTTTCCTCTGCCATTTCCAGCTACATTTATTCCTGAATTGCGCCTTCCATTTTCCTTTAAGAGAGTTATCTTATTTTTCTTCCTTAAGAGTCTGATGTTTTCTTTAAGAGAGAACAGTCCTGTGGCTAAATAGCCCAGGTTACAGAGATGTCGAAGTCCATTTTATTTTTCCAGTCAGCTCTGCCAAGCCTTTTCAATATTGCACGGGCTCCACTTGATTTACCTCTAGTCTTCCTACTAAAAACTGGAATGTTTCCTACATAAAATTGATTTTCTTACCGCTCCCTTCCAGCCACTCATTCAGAAAAAACAATCAATATATACTAATAAAGGGTTAAGGAGAGCCACTGAACCATTACTGTCTTATTAATTCCATTTCAGTATTTTCATAAATCCAAGGTCTCTTTTGTCTGTTGCTTTCTAGTAGTAAATAAAACCCTTAACAAAATAAACTATAAACTATAAGGAAATGAATTGAGTGATTTCATTTAGGGCAAAATTATCACTATAATGTTTTTATACTAGGAAGTATACAGATTGACCTGAATGTCCTTACCAGAATTTGGGGCAGGAAATAAAGTAAAACTTAGATAGATAGATAGATAGATAGATAGATAGATAGATAGATAGATAGATAGATAGAGATACATATATAGAGATAGTTTGGTGTTTAGTCTGGAACTTCTGTGTTAGAGATTCCAAGCTATGTAAGTCCTGGGGAATCTAGCTTCTAGTTACAGACAGGGTGCAATAGTTGGGCTTCTACTGAAAGTGTTGCTCCAGGTTCAATGTTAAGAACAGTCCATAGACTTGCAAGAGTGAAGGCAGAATAATAGCTACATGGTTGTTGTAGTAAGGCACGCAAGGCAAAACAAGAGTTAACGCCACAACAATGACTGCTATGAGGCTAGTCATAGCTTAGTAACAAGGAACAAGCCAAGCTTCAGGATTCTCTAATGTCTTAAATACAGAGAACACAGGAAGCAAGAATTGTAGACAGCCCTACATGAGTGACATGAAGAACTGAGACTCTGAGGAGAGATCAGGGAGAGGGATACAGTCAAGCTGGAATAAAACCATGGGTTCTTAACTTGAGTTGAGCATCATGTTCACTGAAGGGTCTTGTTAAAACAAGAATTGTTGTGAGTAGTCTCACTCTAGGTTTCCAGTTCAGTAATCTGGGGCAGTGATGGACAACTTGCATTCCTTGGAAGGTCTGAGATCATCTTGATATTTCTAGCTTGATATTTCTACACTTAAGATGGGTTTTAAGCAACAGAGGAGCACAAGAACTGCCTACAGGCTACCCTTTTTAAGGCATATATAGGGGGAAATCTGCTGAAATTTATTTTAGTGTTCTTTTGACAAAATGGAACTATGACCATTATAATGCTACCCTTGAATAAGTAAAAGTCACTAGTACATGCCATGATATTCTGGAACTATGAGCAAAAATCCATCCTTTTGCCCTCATGCTCCTTGGGTCATGCCATTTACCATAGAAGCAAGGCATGTAGCCTATACCATGAGCATTGAATATGCAATAAAAATATTTTAGAATATGCTAACACTTCCCCTTTATAGTTGATGAAAGGGATTTTCATAGAGATGTCTGATTTTAATACCTGGCAATACTTAGACCTTGATTTCACATGCAGGTCAGGCCAACTTCAGTGTGTTTGTGTGTGTGTGTGTGTTTCAGTTCCCCAAGTTTACTTGATAATCCAACCACCTGTACTTGTATCATAATAATAATTGTGTCATAATAATATTGTATCATAATAAAAGCCCAGATATTGGGGTTAAAGATCAGAGAAGCAAAGCAGCCAGCCACTAGCTCCTACCTCTGCCTTGAACTAAAAGGGTGATCCTGTCTTCACAAATCCTCAGACTGCCAAGTGCTCCTATCTCCTCCTGCCTTATAGTCCTCTCTCTGCCCAGCCATCTCACTCCTGTCTCCACCTCCCTAGTTCTGGAATTAAAAGGATGTCATCCCAAGTGCTAGGATCAAAGGTGTGAGCTGTTTCTCTTTTAGACTGATTCACTGTCTTGTAGCACAGGGTAGCCTTGAACTCACAGATATCCATCTGCTTCTATCTCCTGAGTGCTGGGATTAAAGGTGTGGCCACCACTGCCTGTCTTCAATGGCTAATTGGTGTGGTTGCATGTATAAAGGTGTGTATCACCACTGCCTGGCCTCTATGACTAGCTAGTGTGGCTAGCACTGTACTCTGAACTTTAGTCAAGCTTTATTAGTTATATCATTAACAAAATATTACCAGAATCTAAGGTCACTCTAAATTTAAAGTCACAGTTTCCAAGGAAAGGCCCCTGGAATCTATAACATTTAACAAATAATATAGATGTTTCTTGGCTACACAAGCTGAAAACAGTACAATGCTCTCTGTCTAAAATACCCAAGACACATGAGGGCAAATATGGACGATAGAAGATATAAGAACACACAAATTGTATTCTATTCTTGAAACATTAATTTTAAAGAGTAATTAATATGATGTTTTTATTATTTATGGCTCTAAAACTGCTACTGCTTTTCAATAGCTTTTCCATGATGGCAGGCATTTTTGTTATCAGAATAATAACTTTCTCAATTTTATTTAAGCTATTTTTATTGCATTGCTCAAGAAATATAAATGTTATGGTACCAGACAAGTGCATATCACAAATCCATCAGGTGGGTTTAAATCCAAAGAACAATTTGCTACTAAGAAAAAAAGTCAATAGGAGAAACTATATCTTTTCATACGACTCATGTAATTTCTATGTAACTGTTGGACGAATATTACACTGCAGAAAAATATAACACAAAAGGGAAGATGTTTCTCAGTGTTGGAAGACTAAGCTGATGATCTATGAGGAAAGCAAAATTCTCATTTCTAAATTTACTTCCTTCTCTGCAAAAGAGAAGATATGTGAGAATAGGGTGGAGTAAAGCAAAAGTCATAAAGAGATGTTCCAAATCTCAAAAGTTAAAGTCCATTGTTTTAAATAAACAGCATCCTAGAGATGGGAGGGGCTGAACAAGAAGATACTTGCAGTGATAAACATTTCTAGGAAAGTTCTCTAGCATTTAAGACAAAAAACATACCACTTTTATTTTATTGCATGGCTCTATTATACAGTGTGTATGTGTATGTGTGTATATGCATAGTGTATATATGCGTCTCTATGTAACGTGTGTGTTTCTTATGCATGCATGTGTATGCCCATGCATGTGAAGAGGAGAGACCAAAGCTGGGTGTCTCTATATCACTTTACATCTTACTTTACAAGGTAATCACTCACTGAACCCAATGCTCCCTAATTAAGTAGTTCCAGGAACCCTCCTGTTCACACCCCTCTTCAGCAATGAGGTTGCAGACATATCCCACAGGAGCAGGGTTTTACATGGGCACTAGGAATCCAAACTTGGGTGCACATGCTTGTAGGAGAAGCATTTTATGGATTGAGTCATTTTTTCCAGCCCAACCATTGCAATTTCTAAATACAGAGTAGAAAAAGAGAATGAACCACACAGTCATCTACTAGGAAATCCAATGGTAATCACAATTCCAGATATATCTATACATGGTAAAATACTAAACAACAGATTATTAAATGAGTCATTAGAACACATGGTTGGTTTTCTACCATGCTAAAGTAGCATTTTTAAATGTCACAGAGAGAATTAGTAATCTATGAAGTCATAAAAATATGATAAATAAAACTTATCTGTCTATGATCAAAATTTTTGATATATTCTCTCATTAGACTTTGTAGGAAAAAAGATGTGTCATCCAATGATTGATAATGACAGTTATGTGACTAAAACTGCTAATCAGTCCAACAGCATAGCATGTGACATGGATGAACCAACAGATCACACACTCTCCAGTTAGCAGAGAACATGAAATTCAAAACAATAAGAATTATACTGGTGCTGAAAACCACATAAAAAAAACAAAGAACTAGTTAAATTCACTTTTAGGGTTGAGACTGGAAAATGTGAAATGTAAACATTATGACCACTTGAAAGAGGAGGTACCTCTTTCAAGAGATAGAGCATAGGAACAGACAGGGAGAGTGGACTTGTGATAACAGCTGGATCTGACACTACATGGGACAAAAACAGAAGTCTGATCCAGGGCCCCATGAGGGTCATTAGAGCATATGGCCAGAAAGAAAGTTTCCAGGGCTCAGTGAAGACAAGCTAAAGCCTGTGCCTGTGGGCTGCCCTCAACCTTGATGGCATGCAAAGGTGGGCTGCAAAGTAACTTGGTCTTTGCTTGGCAGTATCTACTCTTGGCCCAGAACCAGTAGATGCTGAATAAGGAGACTTTGTTATGACCACAAAGTGAGTCTGATTTTGGAGCCAGCACGATCCTGAGCTGCAGTGTTGACCAACATCTTCAGTGGACTTCAGGACATGACTGTGAATACTTCATCTGCCCTCTTCATCTTACAACACATTGCTAAATAGGAAACATGTAGTTGAGAGAATTCTGGGAAACACTCCTCCAACCAACTTAGCATATCACATTTCCCACTACAGAATCATAGCCTCATCTTAAAACCCCTGCAGCCATGCACATTTCTTTAATGGTGTATACCATCTAAATAAAAAGCAAAAGCCTGGGGCACATGAGGGAGAAGACAGTTAAAAGCATGTACTATTGGTAATGTTTGCAGAGAATTATGCTTCCATTCCCAGCATTCACATTGGGTGGCTTATGACTGCTTTGTCTTCCTGTGGACACTACAGATGCCTGTATTCTTGTGCACACAGGGATACACACTCATATACACAAAATTAAAATATCGTAGTTCTTTTTAAAAAGGCAAACAAGTGCATTAAATAATATAATAGAGTTATCCCCTTCATAAAAATGAAAATATGCAAACTCTCTTACCAAAAAAATCAATAGTAAAATGTTTCTTTATTCATCTTTGGGTAGCTATTGAGTAGTTCTTTTGTCTTCTGGCTGAATGCCCCTTTAAATAGTCTATAAATTACGTAGACTAATTTTAATCAATATTAATACAATTTTATTACATGGTAGAGGAGTGGAGGGGAGAAAAGAACTGGTTGGTAAGTAATAGATTTGTCTCTATAGGAGTAAATATTAAAACTATATTAATGAATATGGATGTTCCAAATTATATTCCAACTATTAAAAAGGATGCTATATTCCATTTGAAATATTTTAGATAAAATTATAATTATTTGTTTATAAATCTATTTTCTCACTGGATTGTGAGCTTCTCCTTTGTAACACATACTATATATTGTCCACTGCTGTATCCATAGCAACGAGCACAATGTCTGTCATGTGTTCAATAAATATCTGATGAGTCCTGGATTTCTATAATTTTATCATTAGTTAGCTATAACATTGCTATGATGTTTCTCAAGGAATGAAATACTCCTGACAGAGCTTTTAGACATTTGACGACCTACATGAAACAGAAAACACAAGGGGTAAAGGCCAGGACTGTGAACTTCTGGGACAGAAACACTGAGATGTTCATATTCTGTGATCTGGGATCTCTATGTATCAATCTTCAAAAAGCATCTGCATCCAAGGGACAAAGGAGAAAATGGAGGGAAGGAAGCAGAGGGCAAGACAGAACTCCAACAAGCACCGGCAATGGGTCTTAATATCCAGCTTATCTCACTGAGTGACCTTGGAAATGTTACCTAACTTCTCTGAGCTTCAGTTTCATCTACTTAAGTGAGAAAAAGCCAAAGGATACCTTGGCTCTTTTTCCACTACAATGTTCCATATAGTATGCATTCCTACTTCTCTATCTGCTGTTGGAGCCACCTTCAGATTTGGCCAGAGTGTTACAGGTCTGACCACCGGAAAACACTAACTCTTTCTTTGGGTTGTAATGAATTCCTTGGTTAGATTATCATCAGACTCTGTCAGTTCTAAGACAAAAAAGAATGACTGGGTTGAATCTATACCCATTCCAATGTGTCACATTCCATGACAGGATAAAGTTTCATGACATCCATAAGCACTGGGGAAGGAGAGGAGCTATGCGTGTTGTGGATATGCAGACACAAGATAGCCAAAATATCTTAAATCTCTGAAGAGGAGTTCAACTGTACAACCTCTGGCTCTAGATTTCCTGGAGCATGTGATGAGAAGGGCAGGGGCAGAGTTAATGATATACCAGTTGATGAATGGCTCCTGAAGATGGGTCTACGAAGAGCCACTAACATACAGGTCCCATTGCATATGAAGTTTTGTATGAGATTTTCAGAGATCTGATCCCTTATGCTTCCAAGAACTCAATTAAGTCAGAACTGTAATCCCTGTTAAAGATGAGAGGAGAGACCTAACTGACTTTCTCAGTAGTGTGACGATAATTTTTACCAAGCATTGCTAGAGAAGCAAATAATTTTTCAGTCCATTTAAAATCCTTCAGGATAAACAAACATAACAAGAGATTCTGTAGGTCATTTACTTTATCCATGAGCCTAGCCTAAGATCTTCTGTTGATCACCATTTCACCCCCTAAACTAACTGTAGTTCCTAAATGTTATTTTCAAATTTGGATGATGCAGTTTCATAATACAGCAGTGTGGTTTTGGTTTTCGGGGTCTTCTTTAAATGAGAGACATGATCTTCACCTTGCATAGTTTTTCAGAATAAATAGGTTGTTATGCCTGAGTATGGGATGATGACTAATTCTTATCTACTTGAACTTAAATTTTTAAGGGTATTGGTACCCCAATTCACCTTCAACCCCATTGAAGTAATTAGACTTCAAGGCCCTTTGCTCACTTGGCATTACAATGAAATAGAGATAAGGTAGGACTGTATCTGTGTGTTTTCCATGGCCTATTTTGGTTCACAGTTTTGGAGGTTCCAGTCTGTGGCCTGTCATCCCTAAAATTTTTAAGCATATGACAAGCAAAACACGATGACAAGGGAATGTAGATTAAGTTGCTCACTTTATGGTAACTAGGAAATACAAAGAAAAATAAGAAAGTAGTCTCCCACAACCCCCTAATAACATATACGCAATGCCCAGATACCTTCCAATAGGCCCAACTTTCAAAGGCACCAAGCTGAGAATCAAGTCCCCAACCAACTCTGGGAAACACTCCAGCTACAATACTGTCTGTGCATGTCTATGAGTGTGGCTATATGTAGTGGCATCTCACCTTGCCAGTGAACTGTAGTGGTGACCACACCCTTTGGGCATGATTTCAGGTGCAGCTGTGATGCATTAAAAGGTATAGGAGAGCATCGGGAGGGCAGAGACTGCATCTTCTGGAGCACAAAGACTGCGGTCATTTACTCTTATCTGTGTAAGAGCTTCCCTAATAAACACCTAATTATCATTTATCATGGGTCTGGTGGACTCATTGGCACCCAACGTGGGGCTGGAACCCACAATCCTGAGATTAAGAGTCTCATCAACTGAGCTAGTACCACATTCACTTTAGAAAGCAATGTTTAGTTAAATTTTAGTCACAGGTCATTAATTTATGTCTTTATATGAATGTTTGGTGTCTGGAAAGAACTCTCCATCTCTCTAAAGCTAGAATATTCTGTTAGCTATAAAGAACTTTAGGGCTATGATGTAAGTCTACATAAAAACTATGCTCAATTCTTAGGCACTCTTTGTTTTCAAGTTTTTAGAATCTCATCTGTTGAAAAACGGAGTATGTAGAAGGCACTAAAAATGCATTATGTGGGGAAAGGACCGAACATTTTCTCAACAGATGGAGTGATGAGAAGACCTAAGTGGGGTAGAGAATGGTGTAAAAGAGACAAGAAAGAAGGAAAGGGAAAGGTCCAAGTGCATCAAAGCAGACACCATGCATGGAACAGAAAAAGAAATAGTCCAATAGCATTCTGGGATGGATGGGAATCAGACAAGGTCTTGAGTTTCTTCCAGGTCTCCAATTCTATGGCTTTTAAATGTGTCTCTCTAAAATGTTTGCTTAATGAGCTCTCTTCAGACCCTGCATGTTTTCCAGGAGGAAAGGCTGCAAGTATTCCCTGCCTATTCCCAGGCTCCAGCTGAGAAAAGCAAAACTCCTTTTCTGGACCCCACCTGAGCTGGAGCCCATGATCCCTTTCTTCATGACAAGTTGACAGATAGGGTATGCACAGCCACTCACAAAAGGATACCCTGACACACTTCAAAGCCTGTTGAAGTCCTGGCCCTCTGAGACCAGCATAGAAATGCAAAGCATCCCAGACTTCTCCACTCCAAATCTCTCCCAGTGAGAAAATGGCATAAAATATTACACTTCAAACCTTCAGCATTGTCAACTTCTGCCTCACAAAAACTGTTCACAAATGTGTCCTTCAACAGGGAGTGCTCACCATGAGTCTTTCTTGAAGGCAGTGCACATTTTAATGAATGCTAACATGTTTGCAAACATAATGAAAACAGTGTTTCCCACAGAGCCTTGTGTGGTTATTTGAATAAAATATGTGCCTTTGGACATGAGTCTCTGCCGATGATCACGGTCAGATCTCTGCTTTATTTGCGGATTAAGAGCAGCAGTGCAGTGTGGACGTGTGCTTTAGGAGAACTGGCTGCGGAAAGCCCTCACCCGCTGACATCTGTCCGGATTGCCACTGATGCTAAATCTCTGCATCTGAATTTGAGAAGCTGAAACTTTGGCAGAGCAAAAGAGCCATGTCTCTAAATGGGAAAGTCTCATGAGGTGATGAAACTCACACCAGAATTTCAAATATTTTATCATTGACACATTCTAAAACAAAACAAAAAATACTACAATGAAAATGGCTGAATCGTGGGACCCCAACAAACACGCTGAAAAAAAAAAAAGAAAGAAAGAAAGGAAAAAAGAAAGAAAGAAAGAAGGAAATGGTGGCATTTCTATCACAATGGAGCTACTAACCAGGGAGGATTAATGGTGTCTCCTAGGCATTCCTGGTGATTGGAAGAGAACTTTACTCTTAGCAGCAAGCTCTGGATTCCAAGTCTCTCTGGTGCTGCCTGTACTAGGCTGAGTGTTTGTTAAACGCATAGAAAGAACATGGCAGCATGTTCCTTACAAAAACTGCTTCAAATAGGAGTCCACGTTTGTCTCCATATCTCTCTCATCTCAGCATCCTTTATTTAGTTCTGCATGCCGTTGGTGGTCCAGATCCTCTTTACATAATGGTAGCGCTGACCTACACATACCTACAAGTGGGAATTACACAGTAAGGAGAGAAGCGAGCTGCTGTGGCCTCCTGAATCTTCCAAATAGCAGATCTATTCAGAAACCCTAATAACTTAACACTATAGAATCTTATCCGGCAAACGAAGTCCAGCTGGCTGGAGTATTGCCACAGATGGTCACTGGGCTCTACCCAGTTATCTTCCATTCATAGTTCCAGAGTCACTCTGTGTGTCAGTATCCAGCCAGCAGGCAAGGTACAGGTCACAGGAAGAGTGTTGTAAGACAGGATTCCCAGGGAGTACATTTCTCTTGCCCACATCTCATTGGCCAATACTTAGTGGCATAGTCAAAATTGAAGATGGCATGGGGAATTATTGTCCAACTATGTGTTAGAAGGTTGGCGCCCAGGTGAGTTGATTCTCAGGATCAACCCACACGACTGGCCGGCTGTGGCTTTCTATGGCCAACCACACCAGCCTCCCTGTGTTCACTCAGTCAGACCTGCTCTTCTACCTTATAAGGGGTCCTGTCTGAACACCTGAAGCCATGCCCATAGGGTATGGCCACCACTGCAAGTTCACTGGCAAAGTAAACCTTAATGGATCTCAACCTGGACCTTGCTGTACCTACAGCATGTGCTACAAAGTATTTGGGAAAAGATGGATTTGCTCAATGGTATCTGCAAACTAGTAACAAGTAATATTAATAAACCTTATGATGAATATTAAATTCTGAATGTTTTCACCTAATCTTTTGGCTATGCAAAGTAGAATAAATCAGAATACAGTGATAACACAAAATTCAATTCACACATTCAGAGCCAAGATGATACAATACCACTTCTGGAAAGTATATAGTCTAACAAAATAGCTCTTGGGCTGGTAAGATGGCTCAGCAGATAAGAGTGCATACTATTCTTGCAGAATACACTAGTTTAGTTCCAAGCACCTGTGCGGGCAGCTAATAACTGCCTGTAACCCCAGTTCCAGGGGATCTGATGCCTCTAGCTTCTAAGGGTACCTGCACTAATGTGTGCACACCAATATACAATCTCATACACACATAATTAAACACAAAATTATTAAAATATTTTTAAATATTATGAAAGCCATCAAAATGAAATAATAAAAATAAATCACTTTTCAAATTTAGATTAATTTGTTTTATGTGTATGCATGTTTTGCTTGCATGTATATATCTACACCATTGTGAAGGTTAGAAAAAAGCATTGGATCCAAAATTAGCAGATGGGCGTGAGCCATTCTGAACTGATGGGAACAGAACCCAAGTTCTCTTGTCAGAGCAGCAAGTGCTCCAAATGCTCAGCCATTTCTCCAGCCCACCCCCAATAAATTAAAGAAACATCCACTTCAGGCTCAAATGTAGAGAACTGGAGCTTTGCTGCTCACAGATCAAGGAAACTTTGTCCCTGCTGAGCAAGCCTACCTCCTTGTCCTGGGGGAGAAACACCCCCGACTTCAATGATCTGCATGCCCGAGGCTCTTCATATCCTAGAGAGAGACCTGAACCAAGAGACAAACTCCAGGTTCAGTGGGTACAGGAAGGTCACCAGCCCATCACCTTCAGGAAGGACAGGCATCCTGAGATCAAAGTCTGGAGTCAGGGGTCATTTGTGACTAAGACTTTGCCAATAACTACCCAAGTTACAAGCAGCATAGTCTAACTTTCTCTGTGACTCAGTTTCCCAGTCTGGAAATTTGAGAATATAGCCCTCTTCTCACATCACTGCTAGATAACAGCAAAAGAATTCATCTAAGTAAAAGCAAGGAGACAGAGAAAACAAGTCCAATAGAGAGCACTCAGTAATCATTAGCTACGATGAGGACAAGCACTTCTATTCACAAAAGCCAAAGGAAAACCATGGTTGTGGTTGGAGTTGCCCCAGCTGAAGGTCTAGTAGTCATCAATATCTTTGGCTTGCTTCCCATCTTGTCAACTTTACCACTGTCACTGAAGTTAAAACACTCTCCTTTATTCATTGGTATCCAAGCTTTTAAAATGAACACTAAGTTTTATAGAGAACTTCTGTTACCCGAATAATTTGCATCCATTTATCCACTGATACGAAGGAAAGTTAAAATATTTTCTAGAAGAATCTTGTTAGATATTAAAGATAAAATTTGGAGAAAGAGATCTTGCATTAGAACCTATGCAGTTTTCAAAGGACAGGTATTCTGATTTCCTACTCTTTGAGCAGCTAACAAATATTTTTACATCCATACAGATACATACCAGTATCTCACTAAATATCTCTAGTGTGATTGAATGGGTGGATGCACGGAGAGGCGGTAATGTGATCCATAAACTATAATACTACATTTGCCTTCCCAAACTCAAGTATCAGTAAGTTTCATCCCAATAGGTTCCATTTTTTAAAACCCTAAATTCAAGAACCAAACTGACTGAGTAAAATTAGCAGGAGGAGGCTAATCCAAAATAAAGTCAATGTTTTTCTTCTTTTACTTCTTTGGACTCCCTGATGGAGAAGCAGGCACTCCGTTGCTCAGCATACCTATCTGTTGAATATTCACATTGATGGTGGGGGTAGTGATGCAGAAAACATACAACATCAGATAATCCGAAGTCATTTATATTTGGCTCAGGGATGCTTTGCATAATAATTTTGCAGCTGATTGATCCCCCTGGGTTTGTTTGTGCTGATACTAAAGCAATTTTCATTTTGAGAAAATACTAACAGAAAATAATGGAGTGCTATGGCTAAATGTATACATATGTGGTTTACTCATTTATTCCTTCTGTAGATCCTTAGCAACAGCTTACCTGAAAACAAGCACTGTGATGGGCACCTAGAATGGGAAAGAGAAACAAGCTGTTTGTAGTTCTGGTCCCAGAGAGACTCATAAAGTTATGTAATTAATACTTGGCTAAATGTCATTTTATTCTTCTGAATAGTATGCTCTCCATCCCTCTTGCCGCATAGCCAAAATAAAATATAATTTAAATCTACAACTTACTGTATTTATTCCTATGTAGAAGTCATAAGACACATATAGTTCCACTAAAGTCTAGGATTTGTTTAAATGTACATATACATATATGCATATATGTATATGTATATTCATTTAGACTTGACCAAATAGGAAACTATAAACAATAACATTCTTCTTTCTCTTATGGATGAGTGGTTCACCTAAAGTAGCATAGTTTGTGATGGAACACATCTGGGATTTTAACACAGGCTGTCTAGTCTATGGATATGTATTCTTAGCAGAGTCTGCTTCCCTCTTTAACCAAAAATATTAAATTAAATTAAATCTAAAGAATATCAGTAACTTTGAGAGGAAAAAATAGATTTCTATGTTGCACATACAAAATTTAATTCCATTCATTAGAAAATGACAAACATAAGATATTTCTAAGGATGCCCTAATTGAACTTTAAAGTAATAAGCTACAGAAAGAAGACACTTACCAAATACATTTCTGAGAATTAGTAAAACCTAACAGGACAATGAATCAATGATTCAAAGAAATTCAGATGATTACAACTTTTAAATAATGTTAGGCTTCACTAGCAAATGAAAATACTCATCACACATAGTCTGAATGTGAGAAAAAAACACATTCTCTTGGGTGAATATTAGATATAGAAATTGTAGAACTTCTTTGAAGACCAGTTTAGCAAGATCTGCTAAAAGTATGTATTCTCTGACACCCATCTCTATTACTCTAGAAAGGGATTCTGCTATGGCAGCCTGTGTCCTTCAAGACTTATGCAATGGAAACCTCTCCCTAACGCAGCAGTGTTTGGAGGTTATGCCTATCCAGAGGTCGCTTGACCATGATGGGAGAATGAAGGGATCGGCTGCTATTGCAAAAATGGGTTAGTTGCCTTGTGAGTAGATTTTCTATAAAGTCATAATCTGGCCCTCTTTCCTCTCTCTCATCCATGCAATGCCCTCTGTCATGTTGCAGCATAGGAAAGGGTCCTTCCAGAATAAACTTCTTGATCTTGGACTTCTCAGAATGATGTGACAAATTTTGATCATTGCAAGGGATCTGGTCTGTGGTATTCTGTCACGGCCCTCAAAACAAAGACAAACCCTCACTGAAAGGAATCCTTATATGCTTACCCATGGACATTCTTACAATACCCAACAAAATTTTAATCAATAACATGTTTATTATAACAGTGCTTATAATTATGAGAAATTACAAAGATATTAAATAGCAATCACTAGAGAAAAGAATAAATAAAAAAGATGCAATCTTAACAAGGGATACTAAAACAACAGTGAAACAAATGAACTTATATCTACTTAAACATATATGTGTGTGTGTGTGTATGTGTGTGTGTGTGTATATATATATATATATATATGGAGAAAATTTAAATGTTGATGCTATGCTTGTATATTTAGAAAGACAGAGAAAACATCATACGTGAATATAAATATATGTGTAGAGAAATGTCAATCATGGATTTGGCAAACACATGCCAAATTCATGAGAGAAATTGAAACTAGGCAGTAGCCTAGAGGAAGAAAGTAGAAATTAGATGAGAGATGAGAGAAAATTTAAGCTTTAAAAAGCATATATATGCACATACACAAAAATATATAATTTAACTCAGGAGATAATACCAAGGAAGGTTCCAATCACTTTTAATCTGTTTAGAGTGACAGAAATCTGGTGTTTTGACTATTAATCCAAGATCTCTGATAAGATAGTTTCTATAAACTTGACTATGAGCTAACCTTCATCTGATAGATGGTTCAAGTCACTGCTCCTTTGACTATGGTGGTAGCAACATCTCACTTGCTTTTTTTGTCCTGAGCTCTTAGAAAGCAGGATTCAGCTCTGGTTCAGCCTTGAAACTCCTAGTTTGCACATTGTGCACACACATTTGCACACACATGCACACATTCCACATGTACACACATATCACCTTTGCACATAACACATATTGTGAAATATAGAGTAGCACATCTGGGAAGAATATAAAACTCCTTCTGGTACAGCTCAGAGAGTACTCGAGTTATATATGTTTGCTTATAGTTGAAAGTAAGATATCATGTGAAAAAAAAATAGCTAAGAGCATTTAAAACCTCTGAAGTAGCTTATGTGAGGGAGTGCCACAGGACTGCTTAACTGCCTATCAAAACAGGCTTTACAAACCCAAGCGGTTGAGAGTACAGCTTGTTGGAACTGTTCACTTACTCCACGTTCATTAAAAGTATACTATGTACAAGGTGCCAGTGGTTCCAGAAGCTGCTAAAAACCCCAACAACGCAGCATGTGAAACACAGCTGCATCTAAGTGAAAATAACATCACACCCTAATGCACTTTTAGCAAGTGGCTCCTGCGGGAAACGTTGGTACCCTGCTGTGTCTATTGCTGCTGTGTGCATTAACTTGGCCTCTTGTTCAGCCCCACCCTGTCTCTCCTTTGAAACCAATTGTGTCCTTGACATGAAAAATGTACTTTAGAAACCCTAATGGCTAATTACATCAAAGGGAAGAGAGTCCAAACCTCAAACAAGGGATGATTAACTACACAAGGTTTAACAGAAGCAATCACACCCTCGGAATGACTCTTCTTTAATAAAAATGTTTCTAGTAATTTATTTTCTGCCAAAGTTTGTGTTCTCTGCCCAGGAATGACTCCTGTTTTGTTCACTTCAGGGTTTTGCCCTATCTGAGGCTGGCCCTAACTATGAGCAAACCAGACATCCACCTACATATGATTAATGTAAATTCAGGACATTGAAGGAATGGATCTGAAGCCCCATGGAAGAGGAAACCCTGTCTGCTCAGTGCTGCCTTCCAGAGCCTGTTCCGTTGCACCCTGATGTACTTTCCATAGAAAACTGGAACGCAGAGAGAGGTTCCAAGGTCACATACCAAGGAGAAGTGTAGGCAGAAGGGAAGTGTTGGGTTAAATGAAAGTAACGTGTTTAATTATCAACAGAGATTGTAGTTTCACTGTTAAGAGTCCACAGCCCACAGGCTCAGAATCCAGGAGTGTGAACGATGGGAACAGCAAAGAATGAATAAAATTTTGAGGGTCACCTCTACTGCTCACCATGTCAAGAGTCAAGTGGCAGCCACAGGCCATGTGTTTGCTGGTGATGTCATGCCATGCCATCCTCTCGCCAGCCCTGTGAAGTGCCTACCACAGGTGTGGAAACATCTCTGCCAAAACTAAGCCACTCAGTCAAAGACTCACCACACAGGGAAAGAGATGAGAACACCATGTGTCTTCTGACGCTTAGCCTGAGTTTAATTTAACTACTCCTTGCTAATAGGACATCATAAAATAAGTACTGGAAACTAAGCCACCCTTAAGTGAACAAAACAGCAAACCCTAAAGTATCATTGGCATTTAAAAAAGATGTTCTTTATTAATGTATTACTCTTTATCATTCAGATTCATGCTAAAGGGAACAAATAGATGGGTGACTTTGAAAAGATAGAATTTTCGAAGAGATGTGACTGAGAAATCAAGCCCAAGCATTTCTTCACTGTGTAAATCTAGATTAAATCAAATGATCTGACTGCAGAATGTAGACATGGGGCTTAAAATGAACCACTTTGAAGATGCCATGCAGTAAAAGAAAAACAATATCAGATACGCATAGAGTGCTTCCCATTTGCTGGACTGTGCTGTTTCTTGTACATTATCTAAATTTAACATTGATAATCATTTGAGCCATCATCTACTTCGTAATATTCGTTTTATGTACAGACAAATAAGCCCAACCAGGCAGGTATTAAGTAACTTAGCTATAATGGCACTAGAAAAATAATCTTGATGCCTCTTTTCACACTTAATTAGCACTTAATTTCAGACAGCAGTGATACTATACTCCCCTTGGTTCTTGGCATCAGCCCCCTAAGGGAAGCAGGTCAGGTGTAAAACTCAAGACACTGTGTTCACAGAAGACTACAATTGTGATTCAGGGAGACTTTGGAGCAGGGTAGCTAGTCCATAAATTATTGTAGTATTGCCATACACTCAGGAAAGCAATACCAAATACTCGCTTTTTTAATATAGCATATGATAGAATAAGAAAGGAGAGAGATACGCACACTGCTTAACAATTGCTGCCTAAACAAGCACTCTTAATAACTGGAGTATTCAAGATCTCCTTTCTCATTTCCGTGACAAAATACCCTGCAAAGACAACTTAAGAAATGGCTTGTCTTGGCTCACTGTTTGAGGGTGTTGGCTCTTCCAGTGGGGAAGGCATTGCATCAGGAGCTTGAGGCATCGTCTCATACAGAGTCCACAGTTGGGAAGCTGAGAGAGATTAACAGCTGGTGCTCAACTCAGAATCTCCTTTTTATTAAGCACAAGATTCCAGCCATGGGGTGGCGATGCTCATGTTCGGGGTGGATCTTCCCATCACAATTAATCCTCCCTGGGAGCATCCTTATAGACATATTCAGAGGCTTATTCCCTACTCGATTCCAAATCCTGTCAGGCTGACACCAAGATCAGCCATCACAATGACTTTTCCTTATTTCAGAAGATGTTCTTGTGTCTGGAAAAGCCAGACAATGGCTTGAAGAACTGCAGAGAATGTGTGTGTGTGTGTGTGTGTGTGTGTGTGTGTGTGTGTGTGTGTGTGTGTGTGTTTATGTGTCTGTGCACATGCACGTGCACATGTATGAACCATTACTGCCTTTGAGGATTGAGTTATGAATGATACAGCACAGAGGAAACCCGAAAGAACACATTTTGAGATGCGAGCTCTAAGTGTTGATTGACATACTCTGTACGATAGGAAAATCTGGCAGGTGCATTAGCTGGCATCCTCTGATCTGTATGTACACATCCACACTTGTCTTCTTAGGTACTTGGTAATAAGCCGCTTTGAAGACCCCTGCGTAAGCACTGAGATAATATCTGGAGTATGTAGCACTCAGTCCTCTTAGAATGGCTTTTTTCCCACTCCTTTCGTTTTTTTAAGAAAATGTCAGTTTAATCATTTCCTAATGCTTTGATAACATGTTTCTTTACACAGCTGTAGAACACTCGCTCACAAGTGTTTTAAAAGCACAGATGTAGATGTAAAAGTGCCAGGTAAATGAGGTTACTCTTGACTAATGAAACAGCCAAAGAGTGGTTTGAAGTTTTCTAAACTCAAAAGACACCTCTTCCGAGCAAATAACAAAAGTCAAGACAGCTGGCATTATCTTTGTCTAAGAAAATAGCTGACCCATAGCCTGATGAACATAATAATTTTAGAGAAAAATTGCTTCAGCTCTGTGGGTTTGTTAATCATTGGTTGGTTAGCCTGTAGGCAAGACGGGCTTGAGCAATGGAAGATGAGGAGGTGACAGACGCTGGAATCAGGAAGAAGGAAAGTCATAGCTGATTCTGATGCCCCACTCCTCCGTGATGGTAGCAAAGGTTCACCAGACTCAGATTGGGGTGTGAAGGGACAGGTGACACCATAAAACATTTCTCCCAAAAGTGAGGACTAAATATAAGAGACCAGCTTTCAGGAGCTGTTTCAGTGGAGCGGCGCCTCTGTTTCTGCTCAGTCTCACTGCAAATGGAGCTACAATATCTCAGCTTGGAGAAAGAAGCCTGGGATATGAGAAGGAACAACATGGAAGCATCTGTGCCCAAGGCAAGAAGTTGACAGCAGCAGAATCCCGGAGGAGCAGTGAAGAAGACAGTATGAGTGATGACCAGTCCCCGAACAGAAGGGAGAGGCCTCTAGGGATGCCAAAAGACAGGGCCAATTTCTCGAGCAAACAAATCGAAGGTCAAAGCAGTTCCAAAGTGATGAAGTCTGCCTTCACTTCTAAACTTGACTTGTCACTTGCAGTAGGAGTCCCCTAACTGGGGTCAGTACAAACTCTGGACACTCAGGGTCATCCCCAAACTTTGGGCTCAGCAACAGCAGCAGGTGAATTTCTCACTTCCAACTACTAGTAAAGTAAATGGACGGAACTAGAAAGAAAAAAACCATCACGAGTGAGGTGACCCAGACTCGGAAAGACAAGCATGGTATGTACTTACTCCTAAGTGGATATTAGCTGTAAAGGAAAGGATACCCATGCTACAAACCACAAACCCAGAGAGACTGGGTAACAAGGAGGGTTTAATGGGGGACACCTGGATCTCCCTGGAAAGGGGAAGCAGAAGAGAGTTTGTAAGCAGGTTGTAGGCAGGTAGGGTTGGGAACATGAACAATCATGGGGGTGGGTAGAGTGAGAGAATACTTAAAGAAACTACTGGAAGGAGGGGCATGCTATTCAGGGTCAGGTAAAAACTTAGTGCAAGGAAATCTCACAGGAATCTACAAGGATGACCCCAGCTAAGGCTCCTAGCAATAGCAGATACGTAGCCTGAACTAGCCATCTCCTGTGACCAGGTAAGACTGCCAGTGGAGGAAGTAGGACACCAACCCAGCCACATAACCTTCGACCTACAGTCTTCTCTGCCTGTGGGATGAGCTGGGGTTAAGGGTGGCCAACAGATGGAGGGAGCGGCCAACAATGACTATCTAGCCTAAAACCCATGCCAGGAAAGTAATCCCACCCTAACACTGTACAGAGCACCAGAAGTCAAAGGGGTCAGGGACATCACAAGAAAACCCACACAATCAACTAACCTGGGCTCATAGGGCCTCACAGAAATAGAAATGACAACTAAAGAGCATGCATATATTTTAGTTTGGTCTACTTGTGGGGCTCCTAATAATGGGAAGAGAGATGTCTCTGGCTCTTTTACTGCCTTTGGGGACCCTACTTCTCATACTGTGTCTCCTTGCCCAGACTTACTGCAACTTGATATGCCGTGTTTTGTTGAGATCCTTGGGAGGTCTTCCCTTTCCCAAACAGAAACAGAAGAGGGGTGGATGGCAGGGAGTGACTGGGAAGAGAGGAGGGGGGCAAAAACGTGGCCAGAATATAAATTAATTAGTAGTCAATTAAAGCAAAATGGAAAATATTACCAGTTTTTTCAGACTAGGACATAGGCCTATCATGAAACATGGCCAGGAGTTAGGGAAAGATCGACTCATGGTATGCACTTTGTGTGAGTCCTATTAATGCCCCAGAACACTTGACCATGACTGGTGGTGTTTGGGAGATATATGAATATAGAATATTCTATAAACATGGAACATCTATGCCCCAGCGTGTGAGGGACTTTTAGATCAGTATGAAGAGCCTATTGTTTCCATTTCTTGTAACTAAGGTCCCAGGTGGCCTTTTCTTCCAAACCACTGAAATGTACAGGTGGTCTTGACTTTAGGAAATGGAAGCAGAAGTCTGTTTCAAACTGCCCTTTAGCATCTGAGTGAATCCTAGATGCATGCAGATTTCATCAAGGACAGCCCAAGATGTCCTGCTGATAAAGGACAGTGTGATCAGAGCCAAGGATTGGTACTCTTAACACATAAATAACCAAGTGAATGCTAATATTACTCTCATGATGTTGGCCCCATCTGGAAGGTAAAGATTATTTCCCAAGTATTACACATTAAGTATCAAAAATAACTGTTTTCTAGAAAGATGCTGACTTCCTTTACTTTTGTATTGCAAAAGTATCTCAAAACAAGCTAAGTATATCTTCTAGAGCATGCAGGCTTTTTAAGGAATGTAGGAGCTAGTAACAATAATGAGTGATCTTTCACGTTCCTCCTCTGTCCAAGCTAGGTTTTCTCTTTGTCCTCCCTGGCCTCCCCACTACCCACTTTGTTCTGTTCTGCACCTCAGGACCCTGGCAACTGTAAACAACTTCAGTAGACTGTCTTTTCTCTTTGCCTTCCAGGTGGGTCTTCCAGCGAGAGACCTACATGGAAGATCAGGGTGGTATCTGGTCTGGTTCTCACCATGAGGAATTGTGGGTAGCCAGTGGCTACTATGCTATCAGGAAGACCCCAACTCTCAAGCCCCCCCCAGGTCCTGCTTGGTTCCCAGCTTTTTAAAGATTCTCCAGAGGAAAAGAACCAAGAACATGCATACATATTATAGAAGGAGATTTGTCATATTGAATAATATGATGAGACAAGGAGTACTAAGAATGGCCAACTGCATGCTGGATGGGAGAGAAGCCAATAGCTGCTCGGTCCAGGGAGCTGGGTGTCTGGAGCTCCTTGGAGGGTCACTGTGTTGCTGAAGAGACTAGAGATTGGTGTCAGTGCAGATGGAAGCATCAACAGACACACTGTGGAAAGTGTAGAGGTAGGCAAACACACAAAGTGCTTTTTCATGGGCCTCCCTATGTCCCATTATTCTCTTCATCAGCTAATCTTCTCGGGAGACTCTGCAGACACAGCCAGAGATGTGTTTCTCAGGTGATTCTAAAGCCTTCAGGTTGACATCAGGACTAACCATCACACTCCGGTTCTTTCCTCCCTAGGAAGGGTGACCTGTGAACTGTCAAATCCCTAGTAGTTCTTCATTTTCTTTGCCCCCCCCACTTTACCCCCACTCACACTTTTTAAATGGTATTTTCATTGCATAATTCTCAACCATCTCCAGAGTGTACTATTTACTTCCTGCCGGGACCCTGAAGAATATAGACCTTGTCTATTAATTTCCTGGTTTATCAGTCAATTTGAGGAAAACTGATGAACCAACATCATGGATAGGCGAGGCCTCTCTTCCCTGGTCTCTTGAAAGGGGTGTGAGGAAGCCAGCTACAATCGAGGGCTAAAATGGAACCTGGGGATTATCTGAGGGTTTCAATTATCCTCATTCCCCTCATTCTATCTTGCAGAGAGTTGGAGAATTGGCTGTGTCAAGACGAAGTTGACACACATCACAGAAGCTATACAGCAGTCTATCTCCTCATTAAGAGTTCTTTACCATGTCCCACTGATCTTCCTCTTCTTGCAAGGCTTTTGATGTGCATTTAATTCTAAGTTCTGACAGAGAAAGGGTCTCACATCTGCTGTTCCCAATGCAATCTTCACATGACTGTCAAAAAAAATGCAGCTATTTGTCCCCAGGCTTAAATTGCCAGCCCTGAAAAGGGTCAAAGGCTCTCCCTGGGAACATCTACAACAGCCAAGCATATATTTAAGATCTTCATTTCATCTAGAAATTTCCTTCAATCTAATGTTAATTTGGCTGTATCATAGTTCCATAAGCCTCATCTATACCTAAGACAGTCTAAAAAAAAAAAAAAAAAAGAGTCGTAACTCAATTCATATTTCCTAAAACCACAAGTCTACCTGCTGTGCATAGAAATGCCACTGGAGCAGATTTAGACACATGAAATGTAATGAACCATTTCCATAAATGAAAATCACTTTTCTTTGGGTAATTTCTGCATAGAACTCTTAGAAGTGTTATACGTTTCTACCCTCGATAGTCTGTGGCTCAAAAAGGAATATAAAAAACTAGTTTTTAACAAGCATTAAAAACCAAATCTTTCCTTATTAACTGTCAAGAAAAGAAAATGTCTCCGTACATACAGCATGGTTTTGCTTTGGTTTATTATTCCTTGGATACGTGTATATTTAAACATTGTTATAATAATATATGCAAATATGTTAATATAGTAAAACATCATATATGTTTTCATATATATATTGTCCTATAAGTAATAAAAGGCTCTGTCTACGGAGGCTGGGGAGACTATTCCATGAAGAAGAGTGCTTGCTGTACAAGAGGAACTGGGTTCAAATCATAAACACCCACTTAAAACCTTTGGTACAGGTGCTCATATCTGAAACACTAGCATCAGAGGGTAGAAACAAGTGACTCCCAGGAACTCTCTGGCCAGCAAAGCGTTATTCAAACTTCAGTTTCAATGAGAGACTTGATCCAAAAATACATGTTGAAGTGCCACAAAGGAAGATATCCAGTATCTTCCTCTGTCCTCCATGTGTGTGTGCATACATAAACACACATGGACATATAACACACACACACACACACACACACACACACACACACACAAAACATAAAACCTTGATCCTGCTTTATTAATTCTTTCTTAATTGGGATCTCCTTGAAATTCAGTGTTTCTTTAAAGTTAGCTATTAGAGATGGTGACAGCACCAATAATTAACCTTCACATCTATGAAATGGGTGACTCCTTTTAATGATTCAGAGAGAGCTGGTAATTTGGAAAATGGTGTTTGGATATTTCACTAGGAGATATTCAATTTTGATTGCCATGCTTGTGTGAAATACATAATTCATTTTCCTCTTCCTCACTTCTTAAACTGCTAAATTTGGAATTAAACTAATTATATCATTTATTTGGACCTGGAATGAGCTAGAATTGCATAGGGACAGCTTTCTTGAGTGCGAGCTCTGAAGTCACCAAACACGGCTCATTTCTCCTCATGAAGCCAGTATTGCTAGTTACTTTGCAAGGCAATCATGAGGAGAAGCACACTCATCTGGCTAACAACTATGTGTAATACGTACAAATGTGCTCTAAGCAAGATTGCAGCTACAGTGGGTATTATTGCTAATTCTTCGGGAATCCTGTGAGCAATTAATTAACCACATCCAAGCAAGGTGGTGCTCCTAAAACACACTGCCAGGTGGTGAGATTTTCATCCCGATATTTGAAAGAAAAGAACCACCACAGTTGTTCCTATGAAAAAAATAACTTATTTGAGCATATTTGGAAAAGATTGTGTGTGTGTGTGTGTGCGTGTGTGTGTGTGTGTGTGTGTGTGTGTGTGTGTGTGTGTGTGTGTGTGTGTGTGTGTGTGTCTAGCCATGGCTTAATGTTGGTCAGTAACCAGAGAACTTGATTATAGTATCCAGACTTGTTAATAAGTGGACTTTCTATCCTGAGAAAGCAAACAAAAGGTCTTGGTGGAGCTCATATTTCTCCTGTGTTAAAAGAAGTTAGACTTGGGGCTGCAAAGAGGGCTCAACAGGTAAGAGCACTTGCCGCTCTTGTCTTACAGACAATCCAAATTCAGTTCCCAGAACACACATAGGGCAGCTCACAACCCCCTGTAAGCCCAGTTTCAGGGCTCTAGAACCCTCCTCTGGCCAGCATGGACACTGGCATGCATGTGGTACACAGACAAATATGCAGGGAAAACACTCTCCATATGAAACAAAAATAAATATTCAAAAAAGTAGTTAGATTCCAATGTGCTCTGGCTTCACACTGTCTCTTTAATATTTCAGTGCAAACATTGGTTTCCATGGCCTACCAATTAAACACAAAGGCTTCAGGGCTCTGATAAAAATTCTCAACCTGCCATTTGCTCAATTTGCCAACTCAGTTACTTAACTTTTCCAAGACCAGGCTCATCACAAATAAAATGTGGACTGAGTGTTGTATTTCTTCACAGGGTCTTGAGAGAGGAGTGTGTGTCTCTCATCAACTTCATGTTCGATGGCATTACCCTTATAATTGGAAACCTACCATGATGGAAAAAAATATATTGTATACTGGGAGATGTGCAGAAGCCACCAGCAGAAGTCCCCTGCGTGGGAAGCTGGGTATCTAGAGCCCAAAAGTATTGCACTGGAGGCAGAAATAACATCTTTCATAAGAGTGGCTTTTTAGTATTAAAAGAAACAATTCATGCAAATAATAAATCACTTGACCTAGTTCTGACTCACACTATACTTTGCATAACAGTGATTTTTTTCATATTACTCTAGGTTACAGAAATCTGTGCCCCATTCCTATCAATCAAGCAGACTCAAAACCAAGTCTGAGACCAACTAAAATGACATGAACTTGTCTTGCACAGCTACTGAGTTAAGCATGAAAGTGTTTCTTGCTTAGTTTTGCATTGATAGAACTTCTAGTAAGCACTATCCCCTTAGAGAGTTCCCCTCTTTGTAACTGAATAAGGATTTCTTCTCTTAGACAGCAGAGTCTACATAAGCCTAGCAGTGCCCAGTGTTATAGTTATTCTTTATGGGGAAAGATAATTGTTTTTTTTTTTTTTTTTACAAGACCTCATCTAGTTCTCATCTCATGTTTCTGGTTGCTATCTACTTCAATGTCCTGGAAAAGAAACTCAGGAGACTTCCTGCTCCCTGAGCTCTTGTCCGCAGGTCAGTCACCTTCCTTTTCACTATCTCTCTCTGACCTTTGTTTATTTCTCCATTCTGCCATACCTGTTCTAGACTGTGATGATTGTCATCTGAGCTATTAGACCATCTCTGCAGAGGTTCCTCCCCTGCCTACAAAGTCCTCTGCCCTCTGCTCTGATGGGGGATGTCCTTCTGTATATGTTTCTCTTCATTGCTGATGAATAAAGCACTGTTTGGCCAATGAAGCAGGAAGATAGGTGGGACTTGGAGGTGAGGAGAATTCTGGGAAGGGAGGCAGAGAGAGCCCACCAAAACAGTTGCCAGGTAGGCCACAAAGGAGTAACAGGTCCGGGCATTCTCCAGTAAGCCAAGACCATGTAGAAATACATAAATTAGTAGTTAAGAGTTAATAATTAAGAAAGAGCTAGGCAATAAGAAGCCCTAGCCATGGACCAACAGTTTAATAATTAATATAGCATCTTTGTGTGTTTATTTGGGGCTGAAGCAGCAGCAGGATCTAGCAGGACTAGAAACCACCAACAACACTGCTCTTTCTAGCCTTCCATCAGTATCACTCACTGTTCCTAGGATGCAACTGTGGCTTCCCCTTTCCAACTCAGGCAGGTCCCTGCCTCCCTCCTTCCAGTCTCC
The DNA here is from genome assembly GCF_943737965.1 of Phodopus roborovskii. Taxonomy (NCBI): domain Eukaryota; kingdom Metazoa; phylum Chordata; class Mammalia; order Rodentia; family Cricetidae; genus Phodopus; species Phodopus roborovskii. The sequence goes on along the minus strand of NW_026126567.1, from coordinate 20,931,157 downwards.
CACTGAGAGCTGCAATCTAGCAATGCTGATACCTCTGCTTTGTTTACTTTGTTGTCCCTTTTTTCACTTTATCCTTCAGCCCTCACTCCCAACTACCCTTGTTTCCCCAAGAAATCCCTTTCTCTGATCCAAACTCTCCTTATTTACACTTACCAATCACAAGATACTCTATTCTTCATGTGTCTCGGTGGCAGACTGCTTGCTTAGCTTACATGAAGTTCTATACCCCAGGAAAAGGAGGGATCCAATTATTCAGGGCACATATCCTCTTGTAATTTTACCAACTTTCCTTCTGTTATCTATTTAACATTTTTACAATGGTATTTTCTATAGGCTGTGCTTAATTTATTAATTGTTGTTTCTTCAGAGATGAATGAATGAACTAGCAGTATTTGGTTGAAGACAAAAAAAAAAAAAAAAAAAAAAAAACCTTTAATAAACTCTGATAGATACTGACTATAAGATACTATTCAGCACTAAAAGGAAATGAGCTGTGACACCACAAGGAGACATAGGGAACTTTAAATGCATATTACAACCTAAAGGAAGGCCATCTGCCAAAGCTAAGCATTATAATTCCATCTATGTGTTTCCCTGGAAATAACCCATAAGTAAGAGCACTGAGAACAGTGATTGTCCAATGAGAAAAGAATAGTTTAGGTCTGCAAAACTACTCTGTATGGTGTGTGATGTGAGATATCCATCGTGACCTATTTGTCCAAATCCACAAACCATGAAACAGACCAGGGGCTAAGATGCACTGGTGTGGGGATGCTTTTGTGACCAAGGCCAGTCTGGTGGGGGATACTGATAGAAGAGAAGCTGGTGAAAAGAGATGAGTGAATCTTCTGTCTTCAAGAATGGTGTTCGCAGCACACTTCAGGCTGGGGAGCACATGTGACCAAAATGGCTTCTGTCTTTTATCCCTGACCTAGGTGGTGAACATGCTGCATCTCACCATGGGAGCTTGGCTAATCAATTCAAAGGGGAAAGGGGAAACTCAAGAAATATGGGACCCTGTCAGGCCGACTACCTTTGGCATAAAAAAAAAAAAAAAAATGTTTCTCACACTTCTTCCTGCCATTTTGTATTTATATCCAAATCTTTGTACAAAAGCATCCAAAACGCAATGCACAATTAGAATTTGGAATTTTTTTCATAGCGTGTGCAGTCCCCTCTTTCATTATCCCTTTCTGAGATAATCCAATGGTCTCCTCAGAGCTTGCTTTATCCTGGCAGGAGAGGTATCACAGCAGTGAAGAACACTTGCTGCTCTTCTACAGGACCTGAGTTTGTTCCCAGCTCCTGTATCTGGTGGCTCATAATGGCTGTAACTCCAGCTGCAGGGAATCCAGCTCTTCTTGGAGCCTCAAGATGCAGCTGCACACAGGTAACAAGACATACACTCATACACACACACACACACACACACACACACACCTTTTTTTACACATGTTTAGGGAATTGCTCTTCTTTTCAACTGGAACATTCTAAACAGTAACACCTAGAGAACAGGTGGGGCAGCAAAGTCTGGCAGCAAGCAGTCTACACCTTCCAGAACAATCCTTTAGGAGTTACTTATTGATCTGAACAATTTTCTGATCCAATCGCCATTTTTTCTTATTCCTATATTGCTGACAAACTTTTGTGAGATTGTGTTTACCAACCACCCATTCGATTGTTGCCCAGTTGTTGGGCATTTACAACCAACAAAAGCATTAGAACTGAGTCAGCAAAAATTTAAACAGCAAACAAGTACATCTGATGATCATAAATAGGTAAACCAAAAAAGAATAAGGTGATATTTTCATTTAAACAGGCCTTTAGGAAAACACTCACCTAAAGACTTCAGCCTTTGAGGGACCTAACATGAGACATAATGAAATGCAAATAACTTCATTAATGCAAATGCCAAGGCTACAAATTCAAACATAAAAAAGTCAAGAAATGCAAAAGTTAAGGTTTGCTAGAAACATTAGCTCACTCCAATTGTACATATAGAATATTTCCAATTACAGGGAAGACAGCAAAATGTGGCCCCTTAATGTACTTTACACGCCACATGGGTAAGTTAATGCTGTTAGGAGACCGTTACATTTTATAACCACTGAGTTTGTTTGCAAAGTTATGGCCTGAATATTGTATTGTTCCTATCCCCATAAAAAGGAAGAACAAAAAGAAAAATAAAGAAAACAAACATCAGCATGTTTTCCATAAATATTAGATTCTAAGTTCATATATCTTCTAGTTAAAGACCAAAATGCCTACATTTAGAGGTTAGAAAAATTGTGCTCATACTAAGTGAAGCATACAAAATAATCCAGGTTATGTATTTGTAGAAATGAATTAGTATGTGTGAAACTGCAGTTGGTATTATTTTTGTATCCCATGTAAATTGTGGAAAGAACAAACTCTCCATGTATAAAGGACAAGTTTTTATAAAATGTGGATTTGGGAAGGAAGACAGATACAAATGGTTAGAAGTTACAATTCTCTGATATTTTTCATTCTGGAACCAGACATTTTAATGTGTGGGTGCATGCCTGTGTATTTGGTGAACACGTGTATTTGATTTTGGTGCATATATGTGTGTTTGGTGCACACATGTGTATTTGGAGCACACATGCAGAGACCATAGGAGGCCCTCTGGTGTATTTCTCTATCACTGCCTGCCTTATTCTTTTAATACCCGAGACTTTCACTGAATTGGAAGTTTACTGTTTTGACTAAGTCGGCTGCTCAGGGTGATTGGGGATCTGTCAGCCTCCACTCACCCACACCACTCCACCCCCAGTGTTATGGTTGCAGGCAGGTACAGCCATTCCTGGTCTTTTCATGGGGGTCAGGGATTTGAACTCGATCAAGCATTCTCTTAACCTGTTGGAGGGAAGCATGGTGTCTCAATTAAATATTTCTGAAAGATTGTGCGTGTGTGTGTGTGTCTATTTCCACATTTAGCTTGCATTTCTTTTATAGATATTGTTACAACAGAGTGTTTCATTAATTGTGTAAGATTGCGTTAGATTAATCTGTCTTAATTAAATTACGATGTTATAAAAAGTAGAGGAAGGAAAGAACAACAACAAACGCACACAGCAGGACACAGCATCGATGCTGTTGAGGGTGGCCACTGTCTGTGAGGACAGCCCGGACCTGTGCTCAGTGCAGCGCCACCGGTACTCCAGTCCTGTGATGTACAAGCACTCTCACAGATGGAGACTTGGAACTTGAAGGAAGAGCAGGAAGAGAAGAACAAAGCCCCAAGGGTGAGGCGTGTCCATTACCTGCAGTGTTCTAGACTGATTACCCACTCCCAGTTCTTCACTGAAAACCCTTGATTCCTGCGATTTTCAACAGTGTTCCAAATCCATTTAGCAGGTCCTCTTAAAAAAATAAATAAATAAATAAAACTGTCAAGCTTCTGAACTCCCAGTATTAACCTGTATTTTCTTGTCTTCTGACAATTATTCAATTGGCCTTCTTAGTAAAGACTGCAAGATAGATACCTCCACAGCCCGAAAACTATAGTCATGCTTGAGCAGTCTGATCGCAGACTGTCTGCTACACAAAAATTGGTATGTTCTTAAACAATTACCAAGCAGTAAGTCCGGCACCTCACCCGACTGTTGAAATGCCTCATCATCTCCAGCAAAGAAGCCGAGGCCAGGCTCCACCCCTCCTTGTCCTTTCCATAGTGCAGGACTGGTCTGGCATGCCTGGTCGGTGGTTAGAACAGAGTAGGGGGTGGAGTATCAACTCTGAGCAACCCAACTGGCCCCTTTGTTCTTTGTCCATAAAATAATATTAAAATAATAATAATTTAAAAAGACAAAAGATAAATCAGTGTTACCCCCATGGATTCATATATAGATTAACTGAAGAAAAAAAAATGTGAGTTAATCTGGGATTTGTATTTGTAAAAATGAATATGTATTGTGAAGTTATGGTTGGTATTATTTTGTATCCTATGTAACTTGTAAATTGACTATAATTCTCAAAATCAGGAATTCCAGTTTGTATTGCACATTCATTGCTCACCTGTTCATTTGTTCCCTGGGTTGTTTTCAATGTTTGTGACAGTGTCTTTACCAAATGCTTTATTATAGAAGAAAAGAACGAAAGCCATACTGTCTGAAAGGTTCCAGGCTTGCTACCATCTTAAAGGCAGAAATAAATGTTAGAAAGTATTTCACAAAACAGACACAAATAATAAATAAAGGGGCTAAACAAAGAGGGGGGGTCCTTTTCTTGCAGTTCTAGGTAGAAATATTTTCCACGGTTAGCTGAAATATTCCAACATTCGAAAACCATCAAAACAGCTAGAATTCACAAGTCTGAGAAGGAAAAGAAAGCACTTTGCTAAGGTGAAGTGAATTCAGCATTTGCAATGTAATTCAAATTGCACTTGTAATTCAGGTCCTGGAATTAGCCCACTCAACCAAAGCTTGAAAAGATTTAGATTTGCTCAGACCAGCAACAATACAATACTGCCTGACAATTGCAGAACCACCCTGTCTTTCGGTGATACATCCAATACACTCTAAATTATAATTCTAAAACTCAGTTTGTCGTTAGAAAAAAAAATCTGTGCATCATATCAGAGTCTGTCTTGTTGTAATTTAAAAGAGGGAGGGGACTTCACAGCCAGTTTTAACCAGGCTAGTGTAACACTTGACCCCTTCCTATAAATGATTTTTTAAAACAAGATTTTTATAGTTTTTAACAGTAGAGAGGTTAATCTGGAATAGGATTCCTGTATTTTCAGCCCATTGACTACAATGAAAAGAGTAACTTTCAAGGCATTGTGGGGCTCAGGGTAGAGTTTAGGCCATCTAAGCTCCCATTGTATTTTCCCAGAGTTCATTTCTGCTGAGGATTCATCTCATCTAAGGTGGAAGGCAGAACAGGTCCAGGAGATGGATTTGTGGCGAAGCATGTTTAGACTACTTACCCATGAAAGTTATTTCAAGGTTTCCCACACAAGCAATTTAGAAAAACTCAGCCATTTTTACCTTTCGTTAGTTTGAAAATACCTCATAGCACCAGAAAGTCTCTTTATTGTTTTTTTTTCCTTTACAAAAAAAAAAAAGATAAAATAAATAAAATGTCTCCTAAGCAGATCTACTTTCATTTTTAATGATAGACATTTGCTGGCAGTCATAAACAATATCTAAGTTGACATAATCTCTTGTCATTTAAAACAAACTTTGAGAATGTTTGGAGGTGACCTTTGATGAGAATTTGTTTATTTGGGCTCACTAGCATACAGGAATGGAGAAGATACAACAATATTGGTGAATATTTGCACCAGAAACCAACCTAGTTACCTATGCAGTCAGTGTCCTGAAATACATGTTGCAGTTTTGTTTTGTTTTATAGACATACAGCAAGGCAGCATTTTCATGATATTCTAGAAGACTGATCTTGATAGTATGAAATCCCTTTACCTTATTAATCAATTCTTTGGCAGGGAGAAAGACCTCCAATTTCACTTTTTTTTAATCCTATGCAAAGCAGCATAGTTTCATATTTATTTAGCTTAGCACTTTCTATTTAAAACATTTATTAACCAGGAAGACCTCTGTGACATGTAAATTTCATTTGCTATGCCCTGTAGATTAAAATACATCTGTTTCAGCCATCATTCAGGAAAGAAATAATTTTAATAGTTCACTTTATTAAAAGGAAAGAATTATGTCAGCATTCTGCTCTGACAAAAGAAGGCAAGTGGCTCACACATAATCCTGGGAGTTGGACTCTTTTCCCTTCAGAATGCCATCCAAATTGAACAGAATACAGCCCTCAATATATATAAGGGAAATGGTTCCTTTACCTCCTGGCAGGTGGCAGCTGATAGACACTAAAACACTTTTGTTGCGCTCTATCCATGATGACCAGTTTGCAGTTTAACTCCTTACCATACAGAAATCGTAACTAAAACAAGACAGCTTTTCTTCTGTGACTACTCTCGCTTTAGGAACACATTCTTTGAGCCTGGTATTTAATGAATATTTTGTTGTTGCTGCTGTTGTTGTTTTCAGTTATGTGTGGTGTAGCTTAAGATCAAATGGTATTTATGCAAAATTTGCATGTGTGCCTGTGCATATTTATGTGCACCATGTGTGTGCAAGAGCCCGTGGAGGCCAGAAGAGGCTGTCTAAGCCCCCGGAACTGGATTCACAGGCAGATTGTGAGCCACCATTTGCATGCTGGCAACTGAAGTGAGGTCTTCTAAATGAGCAGGAGATACTCTCAGCCAGGAAGCCTTCTCTCCGGCCCAGGTAAAGGCAAGAGAGGAGAAATAGACTGGTGAGTGATTGCCTGGTTCTAGGGCAGAGATGAAGGCAAGTGGAAGAAAGTGACAGTTAATGGATTTCTGTTGAGGGCACTGGAAGCATTCGAAATTCATACAAGGTGGTGCTTTCCCAATTTGGTGACCATGTTTGGAACCACTGAGATGTTTACCTTTCCGTGGGTGAACTGTCTGGAATGGCAGTATCATCTTAATAGAGCTGTCTGTAACCACAGGAAACCTGATCCCAAAGCCTAATCCCTGAGGAAATCACAGTCGGGCTGGGTTGGGAGCTCTGTGTACAAAAAAAAAAAAAAAAAAAAAAAAAAAAAAAAACAAACCTAGGAATCATGTTAGGCTTCTGAACAGATCTTAATGTTTTAACTCCAAATGTAAAGAAGTCAGAATTAAAGCCGAGGGAGGAATGAAGACTGCTAAGAGGAGCCCACCAAGATTTTTCTCAGTTTCAAGTTGAAGGAAAGAAGATGAATCCGCATTCACCATCATGGAGGGCAAACCATAAAGGCATCCAAATGTAGCTCTGATCACATAGTCTTTACAGGGGTGCCTGTGGATTTGATATCTGATTGTACTTAGTTATCTTAATCCAGTTATACTTTTTCAAATAGACTGTTAATAGATAAGATGGGAAAGTCTACCCACACATTTGCCCTTCTTCCTCTTAAAGGATGCACTCCCACAGTGGAAAGGGGGTACCCCGTAAGCCCATCAGACCACATAGTTTCTTTCACAAAGTTTGAACAACCCATGCAACCTGGTACACAATAATCTCAAATTTCAGCCTATTATATGATGGCAGATGCCATGTGAGCCCTTTATCATCAACTCAAAAGGAGGGAGAGATTTCAATAAGGAGGGTCTTCTGAAGTAGCAGGAGTAAATCAGCTGTGCTAACATGCCCAGTGTCTTAATGCCCACATCAGAGAGGCTCCATTGCACACTGATCATTTCATTGTTAATGGTGACCCATGCCCAACCACTGAGATCCTAGGGACCACAGGTCACTAGTGCTGCCAAAAGTATTCCTACTGCCTATCCTACATCCTTCTGGAAGGTAAGCATCTTTCCTTCTCCTTTGCTTTCTCCTGTTCTGTTACTCAATACTAGGGAACAAAGAAAAGACACACAAAGGAATACAATGTAACTAATTGGTTGTCCAACACTAGGGAACAAAGAAAAGACATACAAAGAAATACAATGTAACTCATTGGTTGTTCAACACCAGGGAACAAAGAAAAGACATACAAAGAAATACAATGTAACTCATTGGTTGTTCAGCACTAGGGAATAAAGAAAAGATACACAAAGAAATACAATGTAACTCATCACCAAGGGCTCCTCAGCTAAGTGCACTATAGGCATGGTCCCTCTGTGGGCAATGAGCCATCCTACAGAGTCTTTCTCATTTAGGGCTGGTATCAGGCATCTTCTCATTAATCCCTCAGAAGCCCGACAAGATGGGAACAATTGTTATCACTCCAAATATACAGATGGGGAGAATAAGGCTGAGTTACGATAAGTGGGATCAGATATACCGAGGTGGCTGTCCTGGACGGATGCCCAGACCTTTTTGATGCCCACACTCAACCACTCACTCTTACACTCATTACCCACAAAGCCAAGCTTCATGTTGACACAGGCAGAGGGCAACCAGAAGAAAGAAGCCCCTGAGGAACTGAGAAGCAAAGGAGCTAGGAAAGCAAAGCGGCAGGATGTTCCCAGCCATAGGACTTCTGAAGAGTAATCAGACAACTAAGTGACACTCCCTGCCTGGCTCTTACTTGGCACCATTGTTCCCACCCACCTTGGAGCTTTCATGACTGGAAAAAATGATATATCCTTCCCTGGCGGGGTTGTGAAATGGCTCAGCTCATCATTTCCATGCCCCTTCCTTTCTGAAATCATTCTTAATTTTATTCATGTGTTTTTTTTTTTCAGTCAATGCCATCATTCCAGAAAGATTCAGAAGCCCCCGCTTTGTGCCAAACTCACTTGCAGATGCTAAGTACACCACACTGAAAAGAACAAGTACATTTGTCTTGCATTTCAGTGAAGTCAGACACCACACACACACACACACACACACACACACACACACACACACACACAATCTGATTTCCTCTACCTCCTAGGCTCACACATCACCTTCTGAGAGTATCGTGGATTCTTAGAAAGTCTGAAATCCAGATAGTTTAGAAAAATGGTCTCTGGCCACCTTCACAACAGAGCTGTAGGGTGAGGATTACTTTAAGTCCATCCCACGCATTTGTTTGCTTTGGAAAACTGACAGTCTAGCTCTCATGAATCACCAAAAGTAGCCATTTCTCATTCATTCACCCAGCCTGAAATGGTCACCGGCTCTGACGGGATTAAAACTACCAAGATCTCATCTGTACTTTGCATTTTTTGTGTTTTTAATATCAGTTGTCTTACTGCTAGATCATGAAGATCATGAATGATAACCAAACCACAGTGTTTGTTGTTATTAAAGTACTTAAATAGACCAATTCCTAATGATTTGGGGGAAATAAGCAGATGTAATTTCACAAAATTCCTTTTTTGTTTGTTTGTTTTTGTTTTTTGGGTTTTTGTTTTTGTTTTGTTTTTTGTTTGTTTGTTTGTTTTGCTTTGCTTTGCTTTGCTTTGCTTTTACTGCTGTTTTGTATCCTGGCATTACCAGCCACTGAACCCAGAGTATTGTACGTGCTTATAGAGTGCTACACCATTTGAAATTTAGCACAGTCCTCTCTTTACTTTTGTGTCTTATTTGACTTTTCACTTTTTATGCCTTTGTTGCTGTTGATCTTTGGTTTGATGTTTTTGTTTTGTTTTGTTTTTTGGATGGAGCCCCACTAAGGTGCTTAAACTGGCCTTGAAATTCACTCTATCAGGGCAGGCATTGAACTAGTCATTTCCACATCAACCTCTTAAGTAGCAAGAGAGAAGAACTGACATACCAGACTTAAGGAGACAATCATCCTAAGATCTTAAAAGATGGTGTGCATGATACATATTACAAATATATATATATGTATATATATACATATACATAGATTTTATCCATATTCTATATATCTTATAAATTATATTAAATAATTTATTGTATATGTTATATGTGGGTAGGTTATATAAAATATATAATATGTAGGTAAGTGAGAAAGTTTCAAAAGTAAACAATATAAAATATCCAATGTTTCTCATTAAAACCTGGAGGACAACATGATTATATTCTTTTCTAGATAATAATCATAAAACAATACTTTTTAAAATGTGTACAGAAAGATATATATGATTATCTCTATGATTATATCTTTTTCAAGAAAGATTAAAGAAAACTCAAGTCTTCTTCCTTCCTCAAAGTTGCTCAAATTCCTATGGAACACAAGGGGAGGGACTTTCCAGAGGCCTCTTCTCTGTTCTCCTCTACCTACCCTGACTCTAAAGGTAAGTCCCACTTAGAAGCTTCAAAGGGGAAAAAAAAGATGCTAGAATTTCATCTATACTACACAGCAAAATTGGCATTTCAAAAATAAGAGCATATTTTTAAATATACAAAGACTGTCTTAATGATCTGAGCTTCTATAACAAAAGAAGAAAGTCACTGTAATATGATTATTATAGCATTTGTTAATAGTTGGTGAAAGATTAAAGAGTTGCATTTAAAGCTGGGCATGGTGGTGCAGGCCTTTAATCCCAGCACTAGGGAGACAGAGGCAGGTGGATCCCTGTGAGTTCAAGGCTAGCCCAGTCTTCAAAGCAAATTCCACGACAGCCAGAGCTACATAGAGAAACCCTATCACAAAAAAAACAAACAAAGGAGTTGCTTTTGAAATTTTACAATAATCCTTTTCAATTATAGCTTAAGTATGACTTTATAGTCAAAAAAATCAAAGTTTTTTTTCTTTATAGATTAAGATCAAAATCCAATTTTTCATGTTTGGAACCAACTAATTACATTTTGAAAGCACAGGAGACATTCTTGCTTTTTTTTTAATTTTGGTTGTGAGTCTAGCCTTTAACAGCTGAGCCATCTCTCCAATCCAGTTCTTGCTTTTTTTTTCAATGCAAAGGTGTTTCATTAAGTGACACATGAGGCAGCATTGCCTAGTTTCAATACGTTGCTGTGACTGGTAGTGAGGAGAGTGGAAAAGTCTCCTGCTGAACATAAAAAGTTACAGCTAGACCCAAGTCCCGAGCTTCTGGTCCTAGAACTACAAATGTCTCCATGCTAAGTTCTTGGTGGGGTTTAGTTAGATGATAGCACAGTTAAATTTGATAGAAGAAGCTAACAATAAATAGATGAATAAAGCCTGCCCTCACAGAAGCATTTGGTCATAGAGACAAAATGTGAGTGTAGCTGTTGCACTGTGCTATCCCTTTCAACAGGATCCACCAGTGTCTTCTAATCTGGAAGAAAGCAGTTAGCTCCAAACAGGAGTAATTGTAACCACTTTGCATTTCCCCAGGCCAACCACTCAGCATTTGCATCCTCGGCTTCTAGGAGAACTAGCCTGTGCAAGATGGCGGAACACATGCTCTCACATCCCGTCTCCCATCACTCAGGGGATCACATGCTCTCACAACCCCCTTCCTCCAACACAGGATGAGGACAGCAATTGCCCAATACAAACCTAAGTCCCCCTGTTTCCAGGGCTTCTGTTAACCAATGACCTGTATTGTCATGTGAACAAGTGGGGTAGCTAAGTATCATCATGACTGTCAAAACAGATCAAATATGAGCCATCTGTTTACTAAAACACTTATCATTTGAATGCTTACAGTTTGCAAAGGATGTTTAAAATTATGACAAGCCTCCAGCCAGCCAGAGCGACTGACAAAATGTAAGGTGAGGATATTTAGAGAGAATTTGTGGCTTAAAAAGAAAAGAAAAACAGTGGAGAACAAAGGCTAATAATTTAAAGAGCAGGGTGATTTTTTTTTTTTTTTTTTTGCACTACAATTATCACAACTTAATTTCCCTTTTTCCTAGCTTTGGGCTAACACAATTTATGGTGGTGATATTTGGGGCCTGCGCTTCAGAAAATTTCCATGGACACATTAGCTTAGATGGTTTCTTTCCCCATCCTCATTATTAAGTAGCATTCAATTACTGACTGTTGCAATGCCAAAGAGCATAAAAGAGAGGCGAAATCTCGGTAAGATCTAAGGGGAAAATGGCATTTTTATATTGCTATAAAGATTACTTAACTTGAGTGCGGTGCTAATGATCATTTCTATGACTAAAAACATCCCCTCATGATTAATTATATAAACGCTCATCATTTCAAGCCCAACAAAGACTTTAAAACATTTTCATACATCTTGTAATCCCGGTCCTTTTTTTTTTTTTTTTTTTCCCCATTAGACTACCAACTCAAGGATTCATGTAATTTTTTTTTCATTACTTTAAAATAATATACATGGGATGTTTATGTTTGTGCATGTGAAGGGCATCTTCTCATGGAAGGGGAAAGAGGCATTTTTCTTTTCTACGTACATGCCTATTTCTGTTCACCCCCCCCCCATACTACTGTGAAAAGCATGTAATTCTCAGTGGAAGGGATATTGACACTGTTCTCTGTCCAAATTAGATATATTGACATATGCACTAAGAAGCTCTGAGTATCAAGTTAGTGTTATTTATATCATCAATAAAGTGGCAGTGTTGAGGGTACTCTTCAAAAACAAGTGATTGTTTGGAGTGGAATACAAGGCAGCCATCAATGTCTGGTTAAAAAAAAAAAAAAAAAAAAAAGCGATCAAGAAGACAGCCCCATGGCTACAAACGCCTTAGAGCCACCCTGTAAAAATGGCCGCTGTTCTTGAAACACTTGGCTCACATACCGACATATCCGTAGACCTCTGACCAAAGAGTGTGTAGAAAGGCATTAGTTGAGTTTATATCTGGGAGATAGGGTTCCAAACAGTGTCTTACTTCCCCCATCCCAGGAAATGTCTGTTTACTAGAATTTCTCCCTCTAATGAACATGGTTTACTGTTGCTTAAGGAAAAAGACATGCAAAAAAATAAACAACTAAAAACATTCTTGCTGAAAAGGGATCAAAGTCTGAAATCTGAGACATTTCTTGGATGATGTCCTATACTTAGGAAAACTGTTTGTCACTGTGTCCAAGCCCAGCAGCCTCTCTCTCTCTTGTCCTGGCAGCAGGCAGCCCCTGGGACCTGGTTCTCTGACTAGTGTGGTGGCAGGACTGCCATCAGCTACCAGGGACCACTCTGCTGCAGACGCCAGGGATCACCCTATGCCTGAGAACTGTGGCCAGGGCTGGAGCAGGTGAAGACAGAAGGAAGTGAAGCCCTTAGCATTCTTTATTATGCAGCTTCAAGAAATTGCAATGCCCTCCCCATGGCACAGGAAAGCAGAGACAGACAGCCCCTGCCCGAGCTTTCAAGCTATACACTCCCAGATATCTCTGCAACTTGAATATGGGGTCTTAGGGACCACAGGACCTTCAGTCTGGGTCACCAGAGGCATTTCCTCTGGCACGATGCCTGGTGGTTTACAATTTCCTCTTCTTCCTTCCCGTGACTCCGTCGGAGCCGGTCTGGAAGTCCGGGAGCCTCTATCTGTGTGGAACAGAAATTTGGTTTTCAGAAACTGAAGTCTGGGCACCTTTTGAATGGAGGCTGGCAATAATCCCAAATTGCATGTTTTATTATGTGTGCTTTATTTGTGTTTCACATGAAATGAGCTGAGACACTCAAACTCATTTCAGATAGCAGCCAAAACCAAATGGCCACATTGTCCCTAGGTAGCCGGTCAGCACATTACAGAGGAGGCAGCCCAACTCCTGAGTTTGCTAGAAACGTCTTGGTGAGCTTTGGTCGCTGTTGTCAGCACAGCGTAATTTTATTCCTCCATTGCATGGCTGCCTTCATCAACAGAAAAGGTCTTTACCTAGGATTTCTCGATCTTTCTATGAGGTCCCCACGGTGGTTGAATCTGAAAAATCACTTCGGAATTTCATTCCAAATGAGGAATGAAGAAAGCAGAAGGCCCATGTTTCATAAGCAATGACCTGGAGCCTGCTTATCCTATGGAAACAAAACCGCCCAGTGCAGTTGCTGCCTGCTGCCGAGCCGTGTCTACTGTGGATTTCCGTTTTTAATCAGTTATAAGGTACAGTGACAGTCACTGCAACTAGCCACACCCAGTGGGGGGGGGGGAATGTGAATAAGCAGTAGTAACTTCTGCCAGAATTTAGCACAGGATTAATAGCATGCCACAGCACACTTGGGCCCTTCCACCCTCCTGAGACCCCAGATGAAAAATTAATTAAGCTCATACATTTAAAACTAAATGCATTTCACTCCAAATTACTGTCCCTGAAAAAGTTCAGCAACAACACAAAATACCAAAATTGTAAACTCACATCATATGTATTCAGACCCTAGTTTAAAAAAAAAAAAAAAAGACTCAAAAAAAAAAAAAATACTATTCATTTTTTTTTTTTTTTTTTAATCCTGAGAAAAGGAGAAAGGGAGAGGGCCTGACAGTCATGATTGACTCAAGATCTCCATCTAGTGGCAATATATTGAATAGCAGGTTGTTTGTGTTTCTGGGGCATTTGTGAATCAAACCCCTAAGACATTTGTTCAGAAATTGTTCATTGTTCAGAAATGAGGTTCTTCCTGCCACCTTACCCCCACTTCAGACAGCACTGTAATATCCATGCCTAAAATCAGACACAAAAGAATACAAAATTTAAAGTGTTTTCCAAGTGCTCACAACTGCACATGGCTCTCTGTGAGTTCCAGAGGCTGGTCTGAGGTCATCAGGCTTGCACTGTTGTACATTTTAGCATCTGACTATTTCTCTGGCCCTGACGTGAGTAGAGCCTGCATTGAGATAGCATACAGCAGCAGACAACAGACAATGCACATCAGCAATGTCCTGGTGTCTACACAGGTTAGCAAAGGACAGAGCCAATGGGCAGACAAGTCCATTTAAATGAAACTTGCAAACAGACAAAATAGTGACCAAAGACAAAACAGCTATGCTCTGGGGTAAGGGAGAAATGTGGGTGTTGATGCAGGTTCTGCAATGTTCTATGCCTAGTGACAGCCCAGGCAATAATCACGTGTATGTGTTCTACATGCCCTGCCTACACAGCATGGTTCATAAGAAATTATTAAGTGAGGACTGTCTGTAATTTGTTTTTCCTCAATCCTGAGAGAACAAATGTTGTGGCCTAGTAACTCCCACACGAGTTTCTATGGATCCTTAGAAATTTGGGCAGGAGACTAAGTATCTACAAAATCTAAGGATTAAGAATCTGTCCCCCCCAAGAGGACCCTAAGGAAGACATACATGTTTCCCCGGAGAAGGGGAAAGGATCAAGATCCCCCTAGCAAATTGGGAGCATGGAGGGAGGGGAGAGGGAGTTAGAAGAAAGAGATGGGGAGAAGAGGAGGGGAAAGAGGACATGAGGGAGCAGGAAGATTGACTGGGGGGAAGAATAGGAGACCCAGAAAAGAGATGCCATAATAGAGGGAGCTATTATAGATTTAAGGAGAAATCTGGCACTAGGAAAATGTCCAGAGACCTACAAGGGTGACCCTAAGTGGAGAGGCTACCTTAAATGTCCTTTCACAATAATGAGACTGACATCTACCTTATATGCCATCCTAGAGCCTTCATCCAGTAGCTGATGAAAGCAGAAGCAGACACACACTGCTAAACACTAGCCAAACTCCTGGAATCCAGTTACAGAAAGGGAGGAGTGATGAGCAAAGGGGTCAAAACCACCCTGGAGAAACCCACAGACCTGAACAAGGGGGAACTCATGCACCCCAGTCTGATAGCTGAGAAACCAGCATAGGACTCTGACCTGGACTCCCTGAATGTGAATGTTAGTTAGGAGAACTAAACAGTCTATGGGACCTCTAGTAATGGATCAGTATTTATCCCCAGTATATGAATGGACTTTGGGAGCCCGTCCCATATAGATACTTTCTCAGCCTAGACACATGGGGGAGGGCCTAGGCCTTGCCCCAAATGATATGATAGATTTTGAAGAATCCCCATGGAAGGCCTCACTCTCTCTGGGGAGCAGAAAGGGGATGGGCTGGGGTTTGGTGGGGGTGATAGGGGAGGATGGGAGGGTGAGGGAGCTGGGATTAACATGTAAAACAGCCTTGTTTCAAATTTAAATTTAAAGAAAGAAAAAAAGAATCTGTTTCCAGATGGACGGTGGTATTGCACACCTTTAATTCCAGAACTCTAGAGGCAAAGGCAGAATTCTGTGGGTTCAAGACAAGCCTGATCTATAGAGAGAGTTCCAGGACAGCCAAGAAAAACCCTTTCTAGAAAAAGAAAACAGAAAAAAGAAAAAAAATTCTGGGTCCCCGTATTTCCATGGTTGGACTGAAAATCCTAAAGGTACCACTTTAACCCAAGTTTCAAGTGAACCAAAGGAATCATCTCCTCGTGGTTTCCCAGGATAAGTCCCAATATTTTGTAAGGAGTGACATCTTCCAATTGTGACCTTTGGGGTCAAAGGCTAAAACAAGGCAAGTAGAGAAATGAACAGGTGACAGCCACCAAGAGGCATGCCTGTTCCCCCCCCTTTCAAGTGTTCATGGTCCCACTGAGCGAGACTTGGAATGTTGGTGCTAAAGGGGACCTGTCATCTCCAGCTTTCTCTCCTCAAATTCAAGAGGAACTCCAAGGAGTATAAGTCCAAATGTCACATGACTAATAACCTAGCTAAAGCATCACCCAGTCCTCCGGACTTTCTGTCTTACAAGACTTGGGGGGAAGGGCACTGCAAGCTCCCAAACTCTGTGAGAAGCGTCTTTCACAACTTCCAAAGAGCTTATGTGTTGAGCTTCTAAGCACCTTTCCTCTTATTTTTTTTTTCTTTTCTTCTCTTCATTTCAATCATTCATCTTTCTGGTCCTCAATTTCTTCTAGTTGATGGGGAATGTTCTTCTGTATATATGTTTCTCTTATTGGTTAATGAATAAAACACTGATTGGCCAGTAGCCAGGCAGGAAGAATAGATGGAGCTACCAGACTAGGAGAATTCTGGAGAAAGGATGCAGAAGAAGTGGAGAGAGAGAGAGAGAGACCATGCTGCTGAAGGAGTAACTTGTTGGATTACAGGTAAGCCACAGCCTCATGGAAATATATAGTTTAATAGAAATGGGGTAATAATTATGAGAGAAGTAGGCAGTAAGAAGTCTAAGCCATTGACCAAACAGTTTATATTGAATACAAGTCTCTGTGTGTTTATTTGGGGCTAAATGGTTGTGGGACCAGGTGGGACAGAAATTCCATCTGCATCTAGTCTCTATTCTTAATTCTCTATTTATCTTTGTTTGACCTCCTTTCTCTTTTTAACATTTCTCTAGCGCATACTTAGCCAAGGTTTTCTCCTGGGTTTGCTTATCAAGGGTCACAAGGATGTGTATGGCTGCACCACCACCCTCCAGATTCTAAGTCAAGAATGATGCTGGCTCTGCCCTCCCTCCTACCTGACAAGAAAGGGAGTCAAGCAGAACCACACAGAAGCTGAAAGCGATTTCTCTGCCAGGACAGAGGGAAGATGGTGAGCCTAAGCACAGAGTCACTGGCCTGCCTTCATTTCAACAAGGTTGTTCTATGTGTTCCCATCCCCACCTACATCCTGGAAATCAGCCCCATACCAAGTCACTCCAGATCCCAAGGCCCTTGGAGAAACACAGTCTAAATCCAAGATGGCCTTGTTCCCTCCCTCCACAAACTACCTACGCCAAATCAGGCTACAAAAAGTTTTTCAGATCACTCTGCCTCCTCAAAAGTAGGTAAGCATGATGTCAAACCAAAACACATTCATGCTGGTGCTTGGGTCCTGACCTCCACTTGTCCAGAATCTAGCTGAATTCCCAAGTTATTGGTGAGGTAAGGCAACAAAGATTCATCCCTCACATTATCTTCAAGGAACAAGAATGGTTGAACGACCTGGGTGTTTGGAGAAAGAGAAAAGACAGCGTATGGGGTAGCTTAGCCTACAAGGGAGGAAGGAGCCTTGAAGTCAGCTCATTCCACATCCTGGAGATAAAAAAACAATTCATGCTCACTCTAATGTTCCTCTGAGGGCCACACCTGACCTGAGATTGAGCACCAGGACACACTTGGTGAAAGGGGAACCCTGGCTCCAGCAAGTCATCCTCTAACTTCTACAGGTGCCCACGCCTTTAGGAGGGGAGCACAGAAAAGCAATCAGACAGCAAGAGAATATAGCTGAGCGAGTGAGCCTTTCAAACCACATCCAGATGTGCCGCCACGCTGGGCTCCGCATCCACCTACAACAAAACTTGCATGCTGCCAACACAGAGAAAGGGGAGTGAGGTGGAGAAGTGCAGTAAAAAATTAATTTTAAAACATTTACCGAATAACTCCTTAAAGTGAAAAAGACAAAGTGAAACCCAGCTTATCATTTTAATATCACCACTGAGCTCTAAACACCCACCATCTTTAATATTTGGTGTTATGACCTCTAGAAATTTTATCAATTCACATTTTTAGTTCATTAATACCAAATAAGTTATATCTCAACTACATTTAAGACTTAACGTATCTTAAACATAATATACTAATAAACATGAATCTGCACAACGCCTACATAGAAGTGCTCATTTGCATATAGATTGCTGATTGGTGCATAGATAGTCTATAATTTATTCCCTTTACTGTTTGTTACTGTTTGCAGTTTGAAATTTCTCGTCACTATAAAAACAAAATTGCGATCAACTTCCTTGTGCATACATATTTTCATGTTTGTCTGATTGTTCCTTTAGAATAAATCCCTACAATTATTGACTCAAAGACAAGCAGTTTATATTTTGATCATGGAACCAAACTGCCTTCTAGAAAAGTTTCAACAGTTTATAAGCCTCCCGGCTGGGAAACTAAAAGTCTGCCACTTCTACAGGACTGACTACCACTGGGGCACAGCTCTGCCCCCCAGCTTCCTGAAGTATGCACTCACCCCAGGCTTTAACATCTTTTTTTGTTTGTTTGTTTGTTTGTTTGTTTTTGTTTTTGTTTTTCAAGACAGGGTTTCTCTGTGTAGCCTAGGAACCTGTCCTAGAACTCGCTCTGGCTGGCCTTGAACTCATGGAGATACCTGCCTCTGCCCCTGCCTCCCAAGCGCTGGAAGCATGCACCACCACTGCCCTGGGAAATTTTACATTTTATTTTCTACCTTGCTTTCCACATAGGTGTCTAAATGTCTTATTTCCTCACAGATCTAGGCATTTGAAATAAACTCCAACTCACGATTTTTGCTATTTGACCCAGCTGCCAAAATGGAGGGAAGGACGGGATTACAGGAAACTGGGAAGGATGCAGTTATGGTTTGATTGGCAGAAAGAGGACATCACTGATTCGTGGTACAGGAAGGGATGAGAATGTGCTGGGTTCAAAAGTCTGGCCTTGCTTGCTTCCACTGAGGTCTGGTAGAATCCAATCAAGTCTGTATCTCCAAGGTGAACCAGATCTGTAAAACAATCAGAACCCTGCAGAGAGCAGCATGTTGTACACTCAGTAAAACTTTCTAACATGAAAGTTATACTGAACTTTGCCAGGTATGTGCGTGCAGCTTATTTCTTTCTACTTAAAGGATGGCAGAGCATGTGACTAAATAGAAAGTGGTCTTCAGACTCACACAGGTTTGAAGTGAGGGACCACAGGTTCAGCAGTGTCATCAGCCCAGTGGGAATGGGAGAGTTCTTTTCCTAATCTGAAATCCATAAATTACATGGGCACACACACACATGTTTGCACATTTATACATATGGACAAGTATATGCTTACATTAAATTAGCTCTGGTCCCTGGGTCCACTGTGCCTCTAGGAGCTCTCACACTGCAGTGTGGATGAGAACAGAAACAGAAGGAGTCCTGCACCTGAGCCAGGAGTTCTGTAGCAGCCACCACCCAGTTAGGTCTTACTCCAGTGGTTCCCAGCCTTCCCGACACTGCGGCCCTGTAACACAGTTCCTCATGTGTGGTGGCCCCCAATCACAAAACTGTCTTCATTGCTACTTCATAACTGTAATTTTGCCACTGTTGCAAGTTGTAGTTATAATTTAAGAAAAGCGGCTCATGAGAGAAAGATGCTATGTGACAGAGTTCAAACAGACTTTTTTTTTTTAAAAAAAAAAGAGAGATCATAAAAGGGGCAAGGGGGAGGAGGGAGACCAGCCTTCAAGGACAGGAGCAGCAGGAGTGAGGAAAGAGGGACAGAGAGGGAAAAAGGGAGGGGGGTGAGAGAGAGGAATGGGAGGTGGGCGGGGCCCTTTTAAAAGGGAGCATGGTGAATGTGCACAGGCTCTTAGTGGCTGCAGCTGAGGGCGTATCCTGTCAGAACCCCCAGGACAGGCCTGTACAGATGCCTGAATAGTAACAGTGGTATAAATATTTTTGGAGATAGAGGTTTGCCAAAGGGATCTTGACTCATAGTTTACTAGGGAGATGATGATGATAACAAAGATGTCAATAATAAGAATAGCAAGAAAAAGCCATCCTAGGTGAAATAACCCAGGCCTAGAAAGACAAATATAATATGTACTCACTCATAAGTGGATATTAGACATAAATCATAGGACAACCAGCCTACAGGCCACACCCCAGGTAACAAAGAGGACCCTAAGAGGGACATATACATGAATCTACCTAGGAAGAGAAAAAAAGACAAGTCTCTTGAGTAAATTGGGAGTGTGTGGGGCAAGGGGTGAAAGGGGAGAGAGGAGGAGGGAAAGGGAGTGGGGGGAAATGCAGAGAAGATATTAATAAACTCTAATTGGAAAAACATAATAATAATAACAGCATAGAGACAATAGTCACAGTAGCAGCAATGTAAAATGTACTAGTCGCCTAGTATAGTTGTCTCTGATATGCATGGAGATTGGTTGCAGGGCCCACTGGTAATGTCAGCATTCCCTGATGCTCAAGTTGCTCAGCTAAGAATGGCATCCTTTAACTCACAGTTCCAGGGTAGAGCAGGGAATTAAGATGGCAGAGCTCAACACATCACGTTCAGTCAGGAGTACAGAGACCCCTGAAGATTGTCCTCTGACCTTCACACATGCGTCATGGTAAATGCATGTTCCTTCTCACAACATGTTCTTAATACACACACACACACACACACACACACACACACACACACACACACACAAAATAATAATAATAATAATAATAATAATAATAATAACATTAAGTAAGTAAACACCATACAATGGGTGACATAAACAAAGGGAATTTACTTTTTCTAACTTGTGTGTCTAGTAAGGGCTTATTACACTTTGTGACAGAAGGCCTAACTAGCCCTCCAGTCACTTAATAATTGTACTAATGGCTTTATAAAGGCGGTGCCCTGAGGATCTAGTCACCTCCCGAAGATCCTCCCTTCTAGAAATATATCATTTGTGATTAGGCTTCAGTGTCTGAATTCTGAAGGAACACCACATTAAGACTCCACTAACACGCACACACACATACACACACATGTTGATTCAGTTAGTAAGGTGTCAATTCAAGATGCTAACTAGACTATATGGAAATATCAAGGAACAATAAGAAAGGTTCATAGAGCTTCTCCTGGTAATCACAGGCAGAAATTTAGTTGTTTTATTTCACTGTGAGCACAGAGCTGTGACGCAACTGACACAAATGGGACGAGAAAGTGCTTGTACAACATCTTAAACATGTGGTGTTTGTCAGGAGTGGACCCCAGTGAACAAACACTAACAATGGAAATGGCCCTCTAAAATGCCAGGCCTTGGGGAGGCAGCAATATCAATTTCAATTACAGAGAACAGAATGTATTTCTTAAACTTTTGACAGTTGTCCAGAAGATACCTGACCTAGGTGTAGACAAGGGGTAACATAAGAACACATAAGAAGCAAAACCACACACAGTGTGAGCTTGCTACAGAAACTTGAATTGCAATAGGAAAGATTCGTGGGACAGTTAAACAGTTTGAGTGGGAAACAATATGGAATGCTAAGCCAGTCAGGATTTGTTCACAGTCACTATGTGCAAGTGTTTTCATAGTGGATCCGACTGACACTTGTCACGGAGCTTTGAGGTAGTGCTATGTTCTCCCGGAGAAAATGCTTGTCTGTTTCTCTATCTAGTGCCAGACTTTCTCTGCCGCTGGGCATTTTCTGGCCACAAGCATACATCCGGCTGCAGGTGAACCGGGGAAACTGGAAGTACAGGGTGCACATCCCTGGAAGTAAGGAGTTTGCATCCCGAGGAGCAACATTTGATCAATGCAGAAGTGTTTGATGAACAGATACCCACGCTTCCTTAAGCCTCAAATGGATCAACGCTCAGGCATATTCTTCACAGGTCTGGGTGAAAAGTCTCCAGCGGATGGAGCCACAGTTGCTCCCAGGGATGGTCATTCCATCATTAGCAGTCCTGCGCCGATTTCCTTTTTCTCTGTGTATTACTTTCTATTACCTTTGTGCTGATTCAAATGTCTGTGTTTCTCAAAATCTATGTGTTAAAATTCTGCCATCCAATGTGATGGTATTTGTTGGTGGGACCTTTGACAGACTATTCAATCATGTCTATGAAGCCTCGGTGAGTGGGATAAGTACTCTTAGAAAGCACACCCAAGAGCCGGCTAGCCCCATCTACATGGTAAATCCACAGTAGGAGGTACCATCTATGAGCTAAGCGGCTGTCCTGCAGCAGGCAGCCACTCAGTTCATAGTATTCTGTGAGAGCAGATGGAGTAGTAGATCCACACCCAGTACTACTTAGACTCCTTTATGTCTTTGTCTGGGCAGTACTGAGAAGTATTCGCACAAGACACACTTTCAAAATAAGAGTCGCTGAGAATTTACCACTAGTTAACTTAGCCAAATCACATGATTATCAAATGAATAATGCCAGATCTCAACTCATTAGCAACTCCACTAAATCACCGTACCATCAACATCCCAAACCCAGGTCCTAGAGGAACCTGAGACACTTTAGGCTGAACACAGACGAATTCTTTTGGTTTTAGATTAAAGCATGTTAGAAAAATAATGTAATACATGAAGTCCCATAACATACGCTGGTGTTTTATCTACTGCTAAGAAAGAAAAGCTAGATGACTAGTGGACTCAAGGTTCACTTACCATTCCTATTCTGTTCTTACAGAAAGGACTCAACATGGCCTCCTTAACCAGGTAAGTTGAGCATATATAAAAGGAAACATTCAGGCTGGAGAGATGGCTCAGTGGTTAAGAGCACTGGCTTCTCTCCCAGAGGTCCTAAGTTTGAGTACCAGCAACCACGTGGTGAATCACAACCACCTGTAATGAGATCTGGTGCCCTTTTCCTTCATGCAGGCATCCAGGCAGGCAGAACACTGTGTACTTAATAAATAAATAAATCTTTTAAAAGAAAGAAAAAGGAAAAGGAAAATAAAAAGACATATTCATTGAAATTTATCTGACCAAGATAATTCTTAAATCTCATTGTAATTAAGGACACACTTCTTAGTATTTCTATCCCTCCAGGTCAGCAGTACAAGGCTTCACACCAGAAGCTGTCCTCTCCTGCAAGCTCCAGCGAAGCCTTGCCTGCTGCTGGTGGGCATCCCCCTTCTGTGTTGAAGATGTTCACCCACCCTATGAGCCTCCATTCTTTAAGGTTTTCTCTGGTACTTTCTTCTTCTAACCAGAAGGTGTCAGGCAATGACAGCTATGTTGGTTAAGGAATCGGAATGGGAATGGGAGTCCTTTATAAGATCTTCCCTGATGGTGTGTAGAAACATGTGTATCACAGATCCAAGGGGGAAGGGTAGATAAGTGGTAAAACACATCTGTGGCCCAAAAGTTCCAGTGTAAGAAGAGCCCAGCGCTGAATGTAAACTTTTAAATGCGAACTGACTTAGGGGGATTTTTATTAAAATGTGACAGAAATATGAAATACCCCATGTTCATTGCTATTCTGTTCATAATATGCAGAAATTAGAAGCAGCCTATATATCCATTAACTCGGGAATGGATAATCAAATGGGCTACATTTACACAATGGAATATTATTCAGCTATTAAGAAAAATGAAAAGTTCAGGTAAATAATGGCGCTCGAAACAATCATCCTGAAGGATATATCCCAGACCCAGAAAGGCAAACATTGTTTGTTTTCTCTTATGTGTGGGTATTAGTTTTTATGCTTACACAAAGATTAGGCAGCTAGTGAGGAACCAGGAGGAGCTCTTCCAAGGTAGGGGAAATAAAATATAATGATATAAAGAGATAAAGGGGCTATTAGGACATGAATTGAATAAGATAATGAGGAGCAGAGGAGAGGGGAGGGAACACAGGAAGAATTATTGAAAGAATTATTGACATTAAAGCCTTTTTTAAAAGCCATAAGGAAACCTGATACTCTGGGAGCTTCCTAAGATATTTACACATTTAAAAAAATTTCAATGGAGTCACCATATAATGGGAAGACAATTCCCAACCTCAACACCATATGCTACCAGATAAAAACTCCAATAGAAGAAATGGATTATATATTTCTGAGATGTTGGCCAGCTGGGTACTATAGACAACCCCCATCAAAACACCAAACTCTCACCAAAGCTGTTGGTTACTCTCCACAGCCAGATGGTAGATTCTACTGAAGGCACCACACACTTATGTCATCAGACATGGAGAAATCAAGGAGGTGATTGTCTGGAGGCTTCACTCCTACTGACTAATCTTCATCATGCTAGAAATTATTATACATGCTACCAGAGGAGAAAAATAATCATCAGTCAAACCCTGTCGGTGACAAGAGTGACCTGCCTGCAAGACACGCTCCCTGGTACAATGTTACATGAGTGACCAACCACATTTTTTCCCCTCCACTGGATTTAATGTCTGCTCCACAAAAGGAAACCCATACCTGACATAGTTAATGAGTCCATGAACCTGAGACTAGACAGGCTAGAGAAGAACACAGTACTATTGTAAAAGAATATTCTAAAAGAACACAGCAGAAAAACAACACCTCTGACATATTGCTATTCCCATAGATCACTGTATCTCTCAGTTCTCTTCAGAGTGGCTCCTTCTTTCAGTGGATGGCGGTTCACACAGAGACCTACAACTGGATGATGTGCAGATAATGAGAAACCTCGGAGTATTCAATCCTGTGTGATGCCTTAATCCTACCCTTCCCCTCGTGACTCAGGAACCCATGGGGGAAAACAAGCTGGACAATCCTAAGATATGGCGGTGTCTTCCAGACACAGCAGGAATGATGCTCGTGGGAACTCACAGAGACTTGGACAATATGCTTAAGAAAGACCTGCACAGGTTCAAGACAAATTCCCAGCACAGGGACAGGAAGTGAGCACAAAGTGCAGGCCCTCACCGAGAAGGAATTTGCAATATCCATTTTCATCAGTGAAATGACATTGACAGAAATGAGTAATAAATACCCCCAGCGAGACAGGGAATTTTACAATATGCAAATTCTCCGGACTTTGCCCACACTCCCTCTCGATGCCGCCACTACACCTAGTTCCAGGAGTGTCCCAGTAGTTGTCAGGCAGATAAACATAGAAACCCTTCAGTATCCTGGGATCCCATTCGGTTTGGGCTATGTATATACCCCTCTCTAAGTGATTAATCTACACACATATACAGAGAGAGAGACAGAGAGAGAGAGGAAGCTGGAGTAGAGACAGTGGCAAAGGCAGAGACAATGAGAGACCAAAAACCTGGAGACAGCAGGCTGAGATCCCCACTCTCACCCCCAACAGACCCTGATAATAGTTGTACTGACATCATGGGGGAAAATAATGCTTTAAATTCCTACTGAATGAATGACTGAAATTTGGGGGCAGGGTGCATGAGCACACCTCCAAAACAGCAGGATCACAATAATTTAATGGACCTCCATTAGGTTATATCATAGATGAAGTGAGGGTTTGTATTTTTAAATGAGGAACAAGGGTAAGAGCATTTGCCTTGTCCTGCTCGTTGGTGGGACACTATTTATGTCCTTGCAGGCTCTTTACCGGTATTTGTTAAAATGGAATTTCACCACACTGCATTTACCAGCAATGTTCATGGCCTGGTGCTTACATATGACAGATGTTTCCATGACAGAGGGACTCATAAATAGTTACACTCATTATCCTTAATAATTAAACTCAAACAGAACCCCAATTAAGGAATCCTCCTGTAGTAGCCCCCTTAAGACATTAGCACGAGTTCAGAAACTATAACTGACATATGTTCACATTGAAATCTGAATAGAGCAACCACTAAAATGTGTGATTGTTAAAACCTTTTGCAAAGCTGGAAGGAGGTAAGAAACTGAAAGAAAATGATTCAGACAATGTGTGAATGTTCCATCTGCCAGAGATGTTAAGGTCTGCTACCTAGGGCTAATTAAACGGAACTTGGCGTGGAGTTTGGCATGGCATGTCCTCCTATTTTAGGTAGGTCAAATGCTGTAGATGTCTTGTGGCTCCAGGATAAAGCAGAAGCTGTGCAGGTCCTCTCTGTTGAAAGTGTTTATTATTGTTATTGTTGTTCCTAGATTTCTTCCCAGATCCTGATGAGAGAAGCCACAGAATCATTTCACTGTAACATTTAGGACTGAAAACCCCCTTTTCCCGAAACCCAAAGTGAAAAACCTTGAAGAGGGAGGACTTCTCCGCCTGAGACTGGATCTCTTGCCCTCCTGGATGCCTCATCATGGTGTCTTTTTTTTTTCCCCCTATCTAATCTAGAATTAAGCATCCAATCATTCAAGTGAGTAATTAAATAAAAAGACAGTACAGGGAAAGACCCGTCAAAACCATTTGTCTCTCGGTATGGCACAGGTAAAGCCATCGATGTGTCCTCTTGGGAATGCTGGTCTGGAAAGACAGAAAGGTGTGACTTCCTCCATAGAATCCCTAGGTTGCTCTTTTGCCACTTGGCATTGACCTGTCCATCTTGACATCCTAGCACCCAGATTTTCCTGTGGAGTCACATCTCCCTGGAGTCTCAGTCCATGTGGCTCTAGATGCACAGCTTTACTCCAAATACTAGGTACCACTTTTCTATTTTTTTTTTTTTTTTTTTTTTAACCTAGACTACTCTTACCAGTCCTACGCCTCCATCACTTACCATCCAGCATTCGTGACTCCCTTTTCAGGAGAGTTGCCTTTAACCAAACAGTTACCACCAGGAGAGTAGTTCATACATGCATGTGTACGTACACACACACACACACACACACACACACACACACACACACACACGAATACATGCATGCACATTGGGGTCTACCACCAATGACTGTTTCACATTAAAGTGAAACCAACCTCATGGCTCAATTCTATATGTGGGATCAACCAGGGGATTATCGTTTTTTGCTTAAATTAATTTGAATCTAGCATTGAGTGGCTTATAAACTGGAGGATGTTAAAAGATACCGAGGCCACCTGGTTTATATGTTTTTTGGTCCATAAATATTTATTAACCATCTACTATGTTTCAACTACTATGTTAGGATCTGTAGACCTAGGGCAGGAAAGACATAGTCCCTGACCCCATGTCTACTTAAACTTTGCCCTGTAAGTAGACAGGGTAACAATTCATAATAGTACACTGTAATGAAAATGGAGAACACCAAAGAGAGGCAAGTAATTTCTAACAGGTATATGGCATATGGCGGGGGGTAGAAACCCCTACCAGGAAGATTTCCTGGAGGTGACAATACCCTCCCTGAAACAGGAAAGCAGAGTCCTGGAAGAAAGCATTACCCTGGTTAGAGACATCTATGGATTGGGTGAGCAAAGGGAGGCAAGGGTGTAATATTTCCGCTAGAGCTCAGGAATGTTAGTTTGACCTGAATATGGGTACTACCCCTCACTCAGGAAGTGTTCCACACACAGACATTCCCTGGGGATGGAATCTGGCCAGCTGTGCACAGCAGCAGCTGGACGCTTGGCAGAAGCAAGCATTCAGCCCCAGGGACAAGCCTCTAAAATAAATGCATAGAGACATTCTCTCATCCCCTTTTAGACGCAGATCTCAGAAAGACACTCCATGGATTCTCACACAGTCTCCAGGAAATCACACCCAATAGCGCATCACAATCACTAGCCACATTCCAAGCCTTGTATCTACTTTCCTTGCAGTATTACCTCTCTTTTCTGGTCCCTTCTCACTGCCCCACACCTCCCCAGTAGTTACCCCACCTTGTCAGGCTTCAGGGTGCCCTCTCTGCATGTGGGGATGAAAGGAAATGCGATCAGAAAACGAAAAGGGAGCAAGTGCCTACAAAGAGACCCTCATCCATTGCTTTGTACTCTAGAGAACAACCACCAGGAGACCAGACTCCATGTTCTCTGTTATCTACTTACTCAAAAGAATGGTTTCTTCCCTATGCCAAGTTAGAACAGATAACTACTTCCGTTGTGTAGTGTCCACGGCAATGTAATGGGAACCACACAAATACATGTACACACACAAATAGCCCTTGAGCTGCACTTGAAGGGGAAAGCGAAAACTACAGTGAGCAAACTAACCTAAGCAATGTGAGCACAGGAGAGCGGTGTGAGCACAGGAGAGCGGTGTGAGCACAGGAGAGCGGTGTGAGCACAGGAGAGCGGTGTGAGCACAGGAGAGCGGTGTGAGCACAGGAGAGCGGTGTGAGCACAGGAGAGCGGTGTGAGCACAGGAGAGCGGTGTGAGCACAGGAGAGCGGTGTGAGCACAGGAGAGCGGTGTGAGCAGGAAAGGGAGCGAGGAATATAACCAAAATGCATGATATACAGGAAGAAACTGTCGCTGTGGAAGTCATCTCTATGAACAGTAAATATACACAAATAAGATAAAGCAAAAAGAAAGAGGAGGAAATGTTGGAACTGGAGGAAGGTGGGTTGTAGAAAAAGAAGCAGGATACTTTCTTAGATTGATGTGTGCTTCAAAAACACATGTGTAACTGCCTAGTACACTGCATTAGGAACTGTTCCTTGGGAAAGTTCTGAAATTTCCTATTCTATGAAGAGAGAAAAGCCCTGGGACCCTCTAGTTCAAAGGACTGAGAAGTCATACGTGTAAGTTAGGCACATGCTGCACAGGACTTTAGTCATTTACACAAACACATGTCATAGCTTGTGAAGAATCTGACATTCTTTCTCAGCATCTGTTCTCTCCTCTCCCCCCCACCCCCCCCCCCGTGGTCCTCTCCTTCTCTCTCTCCTCTCTCTCCCTTGCTCTTCTTGCTCATCTCCAGCTCTCTCTCCCCAGCCCTATATACTGGATTTTCCCAATAGTATGTACTTGCTAACTGGAACCAGAGCCAAAGCTTCCTTTAAAGGAAAAGGGCACTTGCCTATTCCACCTTCTGCCCCCTACAGAGACTTAGAAAAACACCTATAAACATCCATGCATCCGCAACAAGAAATTAACATAATGATGGACAACAGACTGAACAGTGAGGATTTACTTGACTCAACTTCTCACTTCATTATGCCTATTCATATTCAGTGTTGAAGTATAATAGCAGAATGTAGTTAGGCACTAGGCACATAAGAGCCACAGCAAAGCCGGTCTTATCAACGTCTGAACTCCTTTCCTTTCCCTCTAGGAGAGGAACAGTGACTTTACTCTCATTTACAGAGTTCTATCAGTTCTGGACCCACAGCCAATCAGAAGATCATGCTGGTGGTAGTACATAGCAGGGTCCACTCACTTCACAGTGGACGAGAAAGAAAATGGGAAGACAGAAGGGACCCTAAGGAAATGCAGTCCCCAGGTGCACATGCCCGTGCCGTTGGTCTACTACTCCCAACTGTGATGGAGCCTTAAAGCTCTGTAAGAGAAATGTCCCTTCTGGTCAAGAGAATGGAATGTCTGGACTGAGTAGAGACAGAACACTTAATTGGATAGGTCAGTCTCCTGGCAAAGGGACCATCCCTCTGGAAATCAGATCCACGTGAAGTCATACTGAAGAGATAAGAAGCATAAAATTATCCCTTTAATGAGATAAGGTGCTTTTCCTTCCTAGGACTCTCCACTCCTCTTCCAGAGCCACCAAGAGGTTCACTTAGATGTGCCTGTCTCCCGGGAGTCCCGGCTCAGAAAGGAGGGAGTTACCACTTTCTTCTCTAGTCTTTCTTTCCCTCAGTGCGCTTGCTCTGGTACTCTGAGCATTTTCACTTTCTCTGAAATTCCCCTCCTGACCCTGTGGCCACTTGTCACCCTGGGGCTGATCTCTCTGCTGGCTTCATTCAAAAGTCATTCTCCAGTCAACTGCCCAGACTTACAGCTTGATTGCCCTGGGGCTTTTCTTGTAACCAATAAAATAGTTCTTAAACTTCTTTTTGAGTCTGAGCTCTTACATTCTTTCACTAAGAAGACTAAGAACTCTAAGAAGGGAACTCCATGTCCCTGGTAGCACAAATTCTAATTAACCCTATTGTTAGGTTTCAAACCCAGGGCAAATGCTTATTTAACATATCAAAGCCAACCTGGTTATCAGGTTTTCCCTGCCCCTGTTCCAGGTCTCTACTGGCTGCCTACACTCCCCCCATACACACACACACACACACACACACACACACACACACCTACCTCAACTCCATACCCTGAACTATGAACTCTCCAGCCCAGGGGGTTGGGCTGCTCCCCACTAAACAATCCAACCATTTTGGTTACCAGCTCTTTTTGTATTTTGGGCCTCTTGCCTCCTGCACTTGGTTTCCCTCTTCCCTATCTCTTCCCTACTCTTTCCCCTCACTCTAGACGCTTCCAGATGTCCCTGCCTCCAGCAATGCTCTCCTGCCTAAGGACATTTAACTTTCTCCTCCATCATACGTAGGAGCTCTCATGTTTCCTTTCTTCTCTCTTCTCCTCTCTCTCTTTTTCCATTCACCTGTATAGGCTGGGGACCCTCCTCAACACCCTTGTCTCATGGGAAATATATTTATCCTCCTCAGCCTGAGTTGTACATTGTGTCTCAGGTTCTGAGCCGGCCTCAAGCCACCTTTCCAGAACAATGTGGCTTCTTTCTCAACGGCTCCAATCTCTTCAACAGTCACAACATCCTTCAAATGAACTCTTTGTTCCTCTTCTGGCTAAAATGCAAGTTGTTTTGATCCTTCTGCTTTGAGTTGTGGGCCCCAAAATCTCATTATGATCTGGGAAGGAAAAGAAAGCAGCCAGAAATATCCAGAATGTTGATAGCTCCCTGTCAATGAATTAATCCAACATGGTTAAGTTCAGCCCTATAGAAAGACTTGGGAAAAGAAGAAAAGGAAGAAAAGCAAAAAGAAAAAAACAAAGAAAAAGAAAATGTTTACAAGTTCTTTGGAAGAATGGAACATGTAACATCCATTCTCTGTTAGTCTTTGTTTCCATTGGAAACCTCCTGCGTTCAGTCTTTACTGACTACATTTCCGTTGGCATTCTGAGATCCTTTGTCTTCTTACAGCTTGCTTCTCTTAACTTTTCCAAATCTCTCCCATAAACCAGCTTCAAAGACTTAAGGGCCACATGGTCAGTTCTAGTTACAGAAGGAAAAGAAAAAATCAAACTCTTGGTACCAAGTTTCTGTGTTAGTTGGTCAGGTCTACGTTTCTGTGACAAAAATACCTCAGACAGAACCTTGGGAGAGGTGGTTAGGTCATTTCCCCACCCATCACCCTAGGGTGAGCAGGACAGAATGGCACTGGGGGCTTGGGACAGAGGCTGCTTGCCTTCCAATGAACTGAGAGATGCTTCCTGCTTTAGCACAAAGGACTTCCTTCTGTTTCCTTCCAAACACTTCTACTTGGCTAAACTCTGAGAGGAGACTCTGCTTTCCTCATAGGCCTTCCCAGATGGCTAGCACAATTCCCTCCTCAGAATAGCACTTGGTTAGTATGCATTTATGAAGGAATGGTTGGGTAAATACCAATTTATCATCCACACATTTGTATTTATTAAAAAATAAATACAGGGCAATTCATTGTCTCCGTTCTTGCATATGCTATAAGATTTTCAAATCTAAGTACTATATATTCAAACAATCCTCTTACAGCACCCAACCACATATGTTACACAGTAGGATGTCTGTAATGCAAATTCATACAAGAATCTTCACAATGCATAATTCAGGTGTGAGCAGAATATAAGGGAAGTTTAGTTCTCTGGTTGCTACCACTGAATTTGACTATATTTTTGCATAAATGCAGCCGGTAAGGCAATGTTTAGCTCTGCAGGATGGAAATGCATTCCCTTGATCTAGCTGGAGCTGGTGGAACATGGCTCAAGCTCACAGTGTGAGGACCACAAAACCACCACCCACTCTCAGTAACAAGTCTGCATCACAAAGGCAGTTACGAGTGTTGCACACCACATTGAAATACATGCATACAATGTATCTCTGAAGATAGATGCAATGCCTACAATGGCTTGCATGCAATGGTCTATGAAGACTTGTTTCCCAGGGATGGGACTATTTACATATTTAGATATGTCTCCTACTGATCTCTGCTAAATGCTTCTTCCCTGTATTTTAAATTCCTTGAGTCTCAGATTGCAATATGTGTGTCATGGCTCACTGTGGGAGAGGGTTCAATCTGTAGTGGTTTAGTCCTACACTCTTGGGCACAACATCCTGGTGACAGGAGGGGGGGGAGGAGGAGGTGGGGGGGTTGTTCTTCACTTCCTGGTACCCATGCAGAGTAGACATCCTGGCAACTAGGAAGCAGCAGATCCACTGCTACAGGAAGGGACCAAGTCAAGATATTGCTCTAAGAAAGCAACCTCACTGTCTACTTACTCCAACTAGTCTGAACACCCTGCCTTTATCGGGTCCTAATAGTTTATTACCATTTTTAATTCACCAGTGGATTAAAGTGTCCATTCTATCAAAGCCTTCATGATTTAATCATGACTTCGCAGGTACAACCAGAAGTATGCCTCCTAGATGCATATTAATCTTATTGAGTTGAAGATCAAAATTAACCGCCTCACTATGCATTCCATCTAGTATGTCCCGGAGACTATAGGATTTCAAAATCAAACAGCCTGTACCCTCTGTGCACAGGAGATTTAAACAGGAATGAGAACTTCTAATGCTGCTGAGATCCCCCCCCCCCCCAGCAGCAACTATCCTTAGCACCTTGCCTTATCTCTGTAGCAACTTTCCTCAGCATCTTTTCACCTGCAGTCTACGGTGTCGACCACCAGATGGCGCAACTGAAACCTTATCTCTTATCTAAGATTAGGAAGAAAATGAGAGTGGCTGAACTTAGTTGCTTAAACATCAAATATTCCTTTACCATACAACACTAATATAAGCTAAAGTAACAAGGCATTCTTCCTAATATGTGATAACTACATATTTAAAAGCAGTGAGAATTCAACTACTATAGCCCATGTTCTTTGAGTTTTCCTCTCCTGACCACGTTTGTCTTTCCCAACTGGGCAGGTAAGGATGGAAAAATACAGCCTAACTCTCCAATGACCCCAGGAAGCTAGAAGTTTAAACCTTAAATTCCAGACCCTGCCCTCAGCCAATAAATAGGCAAAAGGTCACATTCTTTGCTGTTTATGACCGGGCCTGTGAGTACGTGAGCACAGGAAATGAGCTTTGTCACCTCACTGATTGGTCTATAAAGCGCGGGCTTGGATGGTTTAAATTGATTGGCCAGCACCGTAAGGGCTCTGGATGCTATGAGATGATTGGTTTAAGATGTGCTGGCTTTGTTGTAATCCTATAAAAGCTATCTCAATTCTGCCCTCAAGGTCCTCAGTCCTCTACCCCTGTGTGACGCATGACTGTGGACCCCAGTGCACTTGGAATATAAAAGACCTCATGCTTTTACATCAAGACTGCTTCTTGTGAGTGATTGGGGGGGGGCTCCTTTTCTGAGTGGGAGCGTGAAGGACCGAGCTCTGCGGGTCTTTCAGGCACAGGTCTTTTGGCCTCGTGCTTGCTTTATATATACAATGGTAGACAATAGTCACACACTGCTGACCTGTCTGCATTGCTAGCCTCCAACGTTACTTCATGCTGTTACACCGACATCAATCAATCCTACTCAACTCCTAGTGTTTCTTTTTTTAAACATAAAATATGGAAATATCAACTCTCTAGTCAACTGTAGGCAGCTGTGCCTTCTAGGGAGCATTTGGCAATATCAGTTGTCAAAACTGAGAGAATGGCCAGGTGCTTCTGACACAGTAGAGGCCCAGGATGGACTGAAGCCTATCTTCAGGGGACAGAACAGACCACCCAAAAAGCCACAGCAGAAACTCCCGCTCAGAAGTGGCTCCAGGAGGGGTCTACAGTCATGGGGGTCTTTTGGAAGCTGGTCTGGGTATTAAAGAAAATGCAACTTTCTCCCCTTTATGAGAGAGGATATACAGGTCAACATTGTCTGTCAGAAGGTTAGCTTGGAAATAGCACTGTTAAAGGCTTGTTTTCTTTTTAAAATGGAAGATAAAGTCTAAATCTAACCTCAGAACTCACATCTCTCTGGATGAGAACCTTGGAGTTTTCACATAAGACACCAGCTGTGTCCAAAGAAGCATACACAGTTTTCCTTCATACTTTCTTTGTGACTTCATGCTGCTTTATCAGCCCTCCCCCATGTTCCTAAAAAAGGAGCAAACCCCCTCCTTACCCTTTTGTGTCCCAAGAAAGGACAGACTTCCAAGGACCACCCTGCCCTGCCCTCCTGCCCTCCTGTCCTCCTGCATATCCCTCATAACTAATAAAGACTCGCTCACTGCCAACCCTTGCTCTATAATAAACCCCAGGGCATCTCTCCCTTTTCTTTGAGATGTTCTCATTAATGAATGTTTTGCCCATTGTGGTGGACTGAACAAAGTCAGCCCCTCAGTGGTCTTCAGTTCCCTCCATCTACTTCTCTTTTTCTTTCATCATGTTTTATGCAGTTGAACTGCTGCTAACACTTCCCTATCTCCACAGGCTATGCAAACCCTGCTGAGAAGAAACAGGATGGTTTCAGCTTTGCCAGACCATCCTTGATGATGCTGTGGCAATCACTTATCGCTGAATTGTTTGCAAAGAGCACAATGTCAAAGCCCAAGACTTCTCTTCCATATCACCACTGCCCTGCCAGGTGAAGGACTTCCCACCTTGTCTGTTTCTGAGGCAGGCTAATATGTGTGATGGTTAGAAAGGAATCCCACAGCATAGCACATGGGTGAGAGAAGCAATTGGAGGACAACCAACCTCCACCAAGTAGGAGGGTATAATGAGGGGTTTGGCTAAGTGGCTTCACATCATTTGCTACCTTACATTCTCTCTCAGAACAGTTCCCTTTTACTCACACACCTCCTGCCCAGCCCACCTTCCTAGCTCTACTACCACATAAATGCAAGTGGCCTTTGCATAGAGTTCCCTCTTCTGAAGGTGCCCAGCAAACCTTCCCTGCCCTGGGGCTTTCTCTGTAAATTCTTCAGAAGAGAATGGGGGTCCAAAGAACAGAGGAGCAACTCCTCTGATTCTCTGAGGGTTTGTCTTCGTAGCTTGCTGAAGTTTCTAAGGCTGCATGGAACCCACCAGGTGATGTAAATTGTCCACGGCCTGGGCTGGAAAGTACTGTCAGGTGGGAGACGAGAAGTACAAACAAAAAAGAAAGATTGCTGTGGAGTTTCTTTTCCTTCCAGGTCCCGCCACCCTTCTCACCCCAAATGAACACACAAAGACATATTAATTATTAAACTGTTAGCTGATGGCTAGGACTTCTCGTCGGCTAGCTCTCTCTTAATTATTAACCCATTTCTATTAATCTAAGTGTTTCCACATGGTCT
Source organism: Phodopus roborovskii (assembly GCF_943737965.1). NCBI lineage: Eukaryota > Metazoa > Chordata > Mammalia > Rodentia > Cricetidae > Phodopus > Phodopus roborovskii. The sequence goes on along the minus strand of NW_026126567.1, from coordinate 20,896,056 downwards.
TATCTTACTGGAGAGGGGTCCAGACCTGTTACGCCTTCCTTTGCTACGTGGCATCTCTTGTGGCGTTTCTCTGCCTACCTTTCCCAGAATTCTCCTTGACTCCTAGTCCTGCCTATCTTCCTGCCTCTATTGGCCAAACAGTATTTTATTCATCAACCAATAAGAGAAACACATATACAGAAGGACAACTTTGATTCTAAGCAACTGTGAGGATGGTTAGCAGCACCAATAACAGGAAGAGGCAAGTGGTGAGGTGAGGAGGGTCTGGGAAAGAAAACGAGCTTAGCTCAGGCTCAGGCAAGTTGAGGGGACATGATAGGAAGATAAGGTGTTAATAATCAATACCGTTGTCTTATTTCGCTTTTACCATAACACAATACATATGTGAATTACTTCATATATAACTTCCACAGCAAATTTAGTCAAAATAGTATAAAAGCAGAAATACTGGCCAGGCAGTGGCAACGCACGCCTTTAGTCCCAGCACTCAGTAGAGAGAGGCAGGTGGATCTCTGAGTTCAAGGCCATCCTGGACTACAGAATTAGTTCCAGGACAGGCTCCAAAGCTACATAGAGAAGCCCTATCTCAAAAAAAAAAAAAAAAAAAAAAAAAAAAAAAAAAAGGAAAGAAAAGAAAAGAAAGTAAGAAAAGAAAAAGAATTATTGCTTACCATATAGAGCAACACAGTTTCAGATCACTGGTAATGGAATGCTTACCTGCTAGCATATGCATCTCACTGGAAAGTAAAGTTTAGCAAGGTTTGCAACTTCAGCCCTCATTCCCATTCTGACTGGTAAAGATATGTATTCTGCCTCCAAAGCCTATGTAGTCTGACTCCCAGAGCTGAGCTCCAGCTTGGCCTGTAGGCTGTAAATCTTACAGTTTGCTGTTAATGTTATACACATCTTTTGACTATTTCTCCTCGTGTGTTTATTTTCATGTGTCCCATTCTGAACTGTCTCAGAACAAGAAATGTTCCTTGCCTTTGTAGGAATGTTCAGCACTGTCCACTCCTGTATCTTTCATTCAGTAGAAGGTAAATTAAACAGAGCCAAGCCAAGACTGCAGAGGGCTTAACAAGTTGCATTTCAAAGTACTTAGTAAAATGTCTTATTTTGTCTGAAATTCACAAGAACCAAGCTAAGGCACAAGCCAGACCAGAAACCATGTCCTCAGGGGACTTTTCATTTCAATGACTGGCCCTGTCCTACCTTGCTTCCTGTTGCTGTGATGAACATCATTACATAAAGAAATTAGGTAAGGAAAGGGTTTATTTGACTTACACTTTGAGGTCACAGCCCATCAGTAAGGGAAGTCATCGAAGCCAAGCAGGAACTATGGTAGAAACCTGTGTAATGCTGCTGGTTGGCTTGTCCTCCAGCTTGCTCCTATACAGATTCAAAAATAAATAAACACATAAATAAATAAATAAATAAATAAAACCATTTCCCTCTGTTATTTTTGAGATTATAATTGCATCATTTGTCCCTGTCTTCCCTCCTAACCTTCCCATACACCCTCCCTTGATCTCTTTAGAATTCAAGGACTCTTTTTCCCATTGATTGCTGTTATATGTAATATATAATGTTGTTATAATATATTTTCCTAAATATTACTGCTTGATCTATACTGTTATTTGCATGTATGCCAGATTTTTTATGTAGCTCAGAACCAAACGTTCAAAGTTCTACCCACAGTGGGCTGGGCCCTTCCATTTCAATTAACTATCAAGAGAATTCCTGCACAGAGATGGCCACAGGCTAATCTGATAGAGGCCAGGCTGTTGCTGGAGTTTTTTCTTTCCAGTCTGGTCCCAGAGTTGCTTTTCAGCCCCCAAATAAACCACAGATACTATATTTGTTATAAAGCTATTGGCTAATGGCTAGGACTTCTTACTGGTTAATTATTAACCCATTTCTGTTAATCTGTGTATTTCCACGTGGCTTACCGGAGAATGCCCAGACTTGTGTTTCTTTTGGCGGCTACATGGAGTCTCCCCAAGTGCCCTCTCTGCCTCTCCTCATCTCCTAGCCCCACCTGTCTTACTGCCTAGCCAATCAGTGTTTTATTCATCAATCAATAAGAGAAACACATATACACCCCCACCACCAGACAGTTCTTCAGTTGAGGTTTTCTCCTCCCAGGGGACTCTAGGTTTGTATAGAATTTGCACAAAAACAAACAAACAAACAAAAACAAAACAAACAAACAAATCTAACCAGCATGTAGCTGGTTGGTGGTGGCATGTGCCTTTTATCCCAGTACTTTGGAGGCAGAGGGAGGAGGATCTCTCTGTGAGTTCAAGACCAGCCTGATCTATAAAGCAAGTTCTGGGACTGCCAGAGCTGATATATGAAGACACCCTGTTTACACACACACACACACACACACACACACACACACACACACACAGACCACCTAACCAACATAGATTTTAAAAAAATAATTGTTGCATTCCTACCATGTGCTAGTAGTCTCTTTCATGATTTTAGGTGCATGCTATGTATATAAATTCAATTGCACCAATAGGCTAGATATAGGTCATAAGCTTAGGAATGAGAAACTCAGACAGAGTATTATAGAGTCATCTATGTACTTGTGGCAATAAAAAGGCGGGGAGAAATCAAGGAACAATGGAAACATTTAAAAAAAAAAAGTCGTTGTTACATGACTTTATGATTTGGGTCTAGACTTTCCCCCAAAGTACACCGGCTAAAGGTCTGGGCCTTTGCTGGTGGTGGCTCTCCTGGGAGTTGACAGAAATTTGATGAGGTCGGGGCCTAACTGGAGAGAGAGGGTGTTAAGGACAGTGTTCTTGAAAGGGACGCTGGAAACACATTCTCTCTTTACTTCCTGGTTGCCTTGAGATGAGCAGATCCTTCCTGCCCACCGCTCCTACCACAATATGCCACCTCACCACCGGCCCAAAGCAGTAAGGCCAAATGACCATGGGCTGGAAACACGGACCATGGTTTTGACCATCCCTGGCATTTTGTCACAGTGACAACACAGAACACTTTTCCTCTAGACTCTTCCGTTTCAACGAGTTCATGTTACATACGAAGAAGAAAGTGGGTCTCCGAAAACCCTTAAGCCCAGAGAGTAGAGGAGCCAAATAATGGCTACAAATAATGGCAAGAACGAGGCCCGGTATAGGCTTCGTAAGATAAAGGTGTGTTTCTTCTTTATTGTCTTGTTAGATTCTGCAGGGCGATTTTCAGGGCTGAAACTCTGGGTTGCTGCGAACAGTGGAAGTAACAGCAAACCTGCGTTTAGGCAAGTGTGGATTTCTCTAAACGCCCTTGCTATCTCGCTTGAAGCTGATCTGGAAGGGCGTGGAATCCTGCAGGATTCACGTTCTGAGCAATGCAAAGGGCCTCAAGTACCACCTCACCCTCCCAGAGCACTCCAACAGCACATCGACCAGCAATTACTAACAACGGTCTTTGCAGAAGCTGCTTTCACCCTAGAAACCCTGGTTTAGTAAATCTCTGGCAGTAGTTGCAAGTCAAATGATTTAAAGCTTATTCTTGCTATTTAAAAAGGAGCCCTTCT